>NC_089803.1:67673804-67848804 GCF_029633855.1 Hoplias malabaricus
TGCATGCTTGTGGCATGTTACCATGGGTTCCGATATCAAATAACCAACCTTTTTGTATTAAAAACAAAACAAAAAAAGTATTCTTGTGATTAAAGAAAGCATGTAATAAAACTAGCATTAGCTGTCTTGCTTAAAGGCTAAGCAGCAGCGATATGAAAGAGTCAAACAAATAAATACAGTGGAATTTGAGTTCCTAACTTGTGTTTATTGATAGTCAGAAAACGTTATTTCTTACTAATTGAAGGAATAAGGTTTAAAAGACCTTTTCCAACAATATGGGCATGTAAGGACACCAACGAAAGGTGTTCAAGAGCCTCTGTAACATGGAGGTAAACAGGGTAAGGACACTCACTTGACTCGCTAAACTCGGTGGCTCAGATTATACTCGGCTACGTAGCTGCATTACGGAGGTTTATAGTGTCGGATGAATTCGAGTTCGACTTCGATCACATTTACAAGAATAACGGTGCCTCTACATTTGAGTTTAGCTTATTGCTAGGCTATTGTCATGAATAATGTTGGTTATTTAGCTAGATACTGTCATAACAGTCAGTCATAACGGTGTTTTACCGCGGCGTTGTTCAGCTGTCATTCCTACAGCTACACCCTAAAGTTGCTGTGGCCATTTATGATCCAATCAGCATCCAGCTACCCTTAACATCTACGGTTAATCATTGAGCCCATCACAAGTCCCCAAACCACCCACTGCATCACTAGCTCTTCACAGTGAGAAACCAGTGGTTCACAAAATTGGACGACCCTTTAGTCATGAAATGTACTTCTGCAGGGGAGGTGTTGTTGTGACATTCCAGACTTAACGTCTTTGACATGGACTAAAGCCCAGGTTAGAAACTGCCAAAAACAGCACCATGGCCTTCAGTGGATTAGCTCTAAGAAGACATACACAGACAAGTGACGAATTAACAGAAGCATTTGTGTCATAAAATGATGGGCGACCCTATTTCAGATTTGATGCACACTATCTGCTTCTACAAGTTTCTGGAAGTGTCTACTGGAGGGATATGGAACACTATGTTTACAAAAGAAGCTAATGGAAAACACTAAATAATTCCAAACCAAAGTGTTCCCTCTGACTGGACAAGGAGTCCCAAACCATCCCAGTAAAACAACAACAACTCTTCTCTGACTATATCACATTTTCCCACATCTCTTGATCAGCAATGGATTTTGCATCACCAAACTCTTTGTAACTGATTTATACACTGCAGCTCTACTGTGCTATCTCTTTTTATGTAGGTGATGGAGTTTCTTGAGGCAGAGTAACTTAAATATACAGGGTGGGCCATTTATATGGATACACCTTAATAAAATGGGAATGGTGTTGCTATCATAATCATAATAACTCATGAAAGAATAAACATTACATTACATTAAAACCAAGCATACCATTGTTTTTCTTGTGAAATTCCAAATAAGTTTGATGTGTCACATGACCCTCTTCCTATTGAAAAAACAAAAGTTGGATCCAAAATGGCGGACTTCAAAATGGCCGCCATGGTCACCAGCCATCTTGAAAATTTTTCCCCCACCTCCCGTATACTAATGTGCCACAAACAGAAAGTTAATATCACCAACCATTCCCACTTTATTAAGGTGTATTCATATAAATGGCCCACCCTGTATATTTTTCTAACACTATTTACTCATTACCTCCCAACAGATTTCAATACAGATACCTATTTAGATACCCTTCCTATTGAAACTCTAGTTAGCTTGCCACTATTGTCTGACTGAACCTCTTATTAACTATCCACTATATCGAGATCTTCTTCATAGTCACTGAGATCTTGTTCTCAGACAGGATCCTGGAGCTCTGTGACTGCTACATCCTTACTCATATTTAAGACTTTCAAGAGTTGTGAGCGTTTAAAACATATGACATAACTCTGAATTAATATAGAACTTTATAAATACAGTGCATAAATAATAATACTATGATCATGATTACATAATTTCCCATCAACTTTACCCTACACATTCTTTCTCAATATGTTTGTTGAAGATAAGATATTTTAAGTATATATTAAGTATACTACAAAGTAAGTGCTACATTTACTGCCCTTACAGCATGGCATACAGTGTGTAAGTACAAGGGTTAGACAATGAAACTGAAACACCTGTCATTGTAGTGTGGGAGGTTTCAGGGCTAAACTGGAGCAGTCTGGTGGCCAATCTTCATTAACTGCACACTGCACCAGTAAGACCATGTGCCTCCAATGGTTCAAACATTGTGTCCTGAAGGCGGTGCCGTGTATCAGGACGACAATGCACCAATACACACAGCAAGACTGGTGAAAGACTGGTTTGATGAACATGAAAGTGAAGTTGAACATCTCCCATGGCCTGCACAGTCACCAGATCTAAATATTATTGAGCCACTTTGGGGTGTTTTGGAGGAGCGAGTCAGGAAACGTTTTCCTCCACCAGCATCACGTAGAGACCTGGCCACTATCCTGCAAGAAGAATGGCTTCAAATCCCTCTGACCACTGTGTAGGACTTGTATATGTCATTCCCAAGACGACCTGACGCTGTATTGGCTGCAAAAGGAGGCCCTACACCATACTAATAAATCATTGTGGTTTCAGTTTCATTGTCCAACCCCTGTATGTGTGAGTGAATGTGTGAGTTGCCCCACCTGAATATCTGTGAGGTCCTTCAGCAGTCTGGAGACAAGAGGGGGGCAGTTGCCTTCACATGGAATTTCAAGATTCTAAAGAGAAATGGTAATAAATGTAACTCATATGTACTATGTACACCAGTTTATGAGCAACTGCAACAACCTCACAAACCCACACTAACTGTTCGGGAAGGTAATGTAGAACTAATCATAAGTGCGCTGAGCTCTCCTTTGCGCTGCAGTTTACTTGTCTGTGGTAAAAGCCGATCACAAGTGACGTCATGTCTTGTCAGATGATGTCTGCCCTACCTCTCCATGTCTCTGTGTTGTTTTTCCATTGTTTCCCTTGGTGCTTCTTTCCTCATGTTTATTTCCCTAGCCACGCCCCTTTCTCTCATGTGACTCACACAGGTGTAACTTATCCATTAAGATTTAAAAGCCCTGTCACATTCAGTCACTCATTCTCTGGTTATTCTGATTCTATTCCTTGGTCTTTTCTGAGTATGTTCACTGGTTAGTGAGCTACTTCAGTTTGTTTAGCTTTATTTTCCCAGCTTATGTTTCTTCTTTCTAGTTCTTGATTTCCTTTTCCCTGTGTTTTGCTTGGTGGCACAGTGGCGCAGTCGGTAGAGTCGCAGTCACACAGCTCCAGGAGCCTGTGAGGAGTGTGGTGTGTTCTCTCTGTGTCTGCATGGGTTTCCTCCGGGTGACTGTCTGTGAGGAGTGTGGTGTGTTCTCTCTGTGTCTGCGTGGGTTTCCTCCGGGTGACTGTCTGTGAGGAGTTGGTGTGTTCTCCCTGTGTCTGTGTGGGTTTCCTCCAGGTGACTGTCTGTGAGGAGTTGGGGTGTTCTCTCTGTGTCTGCGTGGGTTTCCTCTGGGTGACTGTCTGTGAGGAGTGTGGTGTGTTCTCCCTGTGTCTGCGTGGGTTTCCTCCGGGTGCTCCGATTTCCTCCCACAGTCCAAAAACACACGTTGGTAGGTGGACTGGTGACTCAAAAGTGTCCGTAGGTGTGATTGTGTGTGTTGCCCTGTGAAGGACTGGCGCCCCCTCCAGGGTGTATTCCTGCCTTGCGCCCAATGATTCCAGGTAGGCTCTGGACCCACCGCGACCCTGATCTGGATAAAGGTTACAGATAATGAATGAATTAATGTGTTTTGCTTTATAGGTATGCATTATTTTTGTCTAATTGTTCTCTGTATTACAGTACTTTTTTTGTTGCTCTTCCTTGTTTTGCTGTTATTTGAGTTAATTTGTCAAATTCACTTCACTTACTTCAGATTCCTTGCCTCCCTTTACACGACACGTTAAAACACTAATGTATATAAATGACCAGTCCATGGCTCTCACTGGAGTGACCTGAATGATCAGTCCGGAGATATATAGCTGCAGATTCTAAGAACATTTCTAAGAAACGATGGTGAAGGACTGTAATTAACAACAACTTTAAATTTACTGTTGAAAGTAGTGTCAAAGCTGAAGATATTCTGTACTCCTGCTGCTTGTCAATCCAAATGTGCCTGTGGGTGTATTTTAGGGGTGGGGGTGGGAGTATTTTAGAGGTGGCACTGCACAAACTGATTTGATTCATGGTGCCAAGATGCAATTATAAAATGATTCTCATTGCAACTCAATGTGTCAGTTTTTGATTTCTGTAGTTTTATGATTGACAGCAGTGACAGAGGCCGATATGAACATAGTCTACACCACAATGCAATGTGCATTTAAGATATGTCAATATTTAAATGCAAAAATATCCAAGTGAATAAAAACAGGTCAATTTACCCATATTCAACTATTTCTCTTTCTGTCTCCATTTTTATTTCATGTTTCTCTGACTGGGGCGGCACGGTGTCGCAGCAGGTAGTGTCGCAGTCACACAGCTCCAGGGTCCTGTAGGTGGGTTCGATTCCCGCTCCGGGTGACTGTATGTGAGGAGTGTGGTGTGTTCTCCCTGTGTCTGTGTGGGTTTCCTCCGGGTGACTGTCTGTGAGGAGTGTGGTGTGTTCTCCCTGTGTCTGCGTGGGTTTCCTCCGGGTGACTGTCTGTGAGGAGTGTGGTGTGTTCTCCCTGTGTCTGTGTGGGTTTCCTTCCACAGTCCAAAAACACACGTTGGTAGGTGGATTGGCGACTCAAAAGTGTCCGTATGTGAGTGTGTGTGTGTGTTGCCCTGTGAAGGACTGACGCCCCCTCCAGGGGGTATTCCTGCCTTGCGCTCAATGATTTCAGGTAGGCTTTGGACCCACCACGACCCGCGATAATGAATAAATTAATGAATGTTTCTCTGACTGTAACCTTGTGCTGTGCATTGGCTCCTACACATTTTTACAACTCTTATATATTTAAAAATGCATAAGAATAACTACAAAGTTGTTGGGCACTTCTGTAATAAATGGATTTGTCTCCTTCTTAACCTTTTTTTTTTTAGTAATGTCAGTTTTTAAAAATAACTAGAGAAAATGAACGGAATATTGAATCTATTCATTCCTTCATTCAATTTCTGTAACAGGAACACACCCTTGGCAGGGCACCCGTCCATTCCAGGGCTGCATGTTGAATTTTTAAATAAAATGATGGACGGATGCTCACTCCCATGCTTTTGAGATCTCTCATGTATCTGCTGCGTTTATTACTTTATCGAAGGCTCATCTTTTGGCAGATGGGACTCGCCTCCTCCGTCATAACTTCCAGCTTTCTAGAGAGCGTTTCCTTCTGTGTGTTTTCCTTTAGCTACAACGTGCTGTGAGTGGACCTGTATAACACTGTAATATTTCATCCTGTAAAATGACATTATCAAAATCATTGTGATGCTCCACTGACCGATAATAGAGAGAATAGAGCCTCTGTATTTGATACTCAGGGCTTGGCACTGCAGAAACTGCACTATGTAACTTTTTAGTGGAGGCTAGGAAATCAAACCTTCACCCACCCCCATTGTTTGTTCCTTTAAAGCAAGCAAAGCAAATATTTTAGTCAATTCTGACACTTTACAACAGTGCACATTTTTTAACGTTCCACTACTAATATTTTGACTTTTTTTAAAGGCTAAGCAGCAGCTCTATGAAAGTGTCAAACAAATAAATACAGTGGAGTTTGGTTTCCTAACTTGTGTTTATTGATAGTCAGAAAACATGTTATTTCTTACTAATTGAAGGAATAAGGTTTAAAAGACCGTTGCCCCCCCCAACGGTGTTGGGAAACTCTAATAGGCGTCTTGCCTGTGACGTAGATGGTGGACAACAACTCTAGAAGCTGCACTTAATTTAATGCAAAATGAGGAAAAGGTGTGTTGTTTTTGGCTGCAATCATTCAATGTACAGTGGGACATCTGTGCACAAATGGCCCAAAGATCCCAAAATATCCAGAAAATGGACTAAATACTCATACTTATATATGTCAGTAACTACAATAATGTGAAATATTCATGGAGGTCCATTAAGTGGTGCTTAGCCTTTAAGTTCATCAAATATAAAGTAACTCAAACTCCTGTGGAGGGAATTCCCCAAACGTTTGCGTACAAGTGTTTAAAAGATGTTAACTAGCCATGTTTCATTAGCTGAATTTTTGTCTGGAACCCTCAAATTGCAAACTGAACACAATGAGCTCACCTCTCCCTTGTACAGCACCCTGCCAACCGGACTGACCACACATGCGGTCCCTGAGCCAAACATCTCCTTCACCCGGTTCTCCTTCAGAGCCAAGAGCAGATCGGCCATGGTCAAATACCGCTCTGACACTTTAAACTCCTCCTGTGGACAAGGGTATTAAGATTAAAAATGCATACGGATGTTTAGTTTGTCCACAAACTGTACATAAGGACATAGCACTGAGTACTTCAAGAATTATAAATAAGGCTTGGCTGTCTCTCGTACCCTGCATCCCTTTAGTGTGTCAAACGCAAGGTGCAGTACACACGTAAATGATAGGGGGCAGTGCAGGTGATCAGCAGCATCACAATGACGAAAATTATAAAGAAGGCTTTGTCAGAGCCCACAGTCCAAAAACACATGTTGGTGGGTGGATTGGCGACTCAAAAAGTGTATGTAGGTGTGAGTGTGTGAGTGTGTGTTGCCCTGTGAAGGACTGGCGCCCCCTCCAGGGTGTATTCCCGCCTTGCGCCCAATGATTCCAGGTAGGCTCTGGACCCACCGTGACCCTGAACTGGATAAAGGTTACAGATAATGGATAAATGGATGGATGGCTTTGTCAGAGCCAAGTCCTGGTCTGCCCTCTAGTGGAGGCCTCCAGTTACAAGCATATCACATAGGGAAGCTACGTTCACGAGGCAGATGGTTGTCTACAACAGCAAATATGTCTCTACCCTAAAGCAGTCTCCTGAACAAGAGCTAGCACATTTTATTAATGAGCAAACACAAATCAGGATTACTGATAATGCCTGGTGCATTCTTTATTTTAGGATTATCTACTGGTATGTAATATCAGGTTTAAATTAGCCCAGAAAAGAGTAGAGTTCGTGTCCTCCCTGGGGTTAAGCAAGTAAGTCATACCCATGTGCGTGTGAGCTCCAGGATGCTCTGCCGCGTAATGCCTGGTAGGATGATCCCATCCAGAGGAGGTGTTGCAAGTTCTTCCTCTAAAAAAAAAAAAGCAGATTATCTGTGATGCTCTGAAATGTCAAGTTGTATGCACTTGTCACACAACTGTCAACTCCAGCTGAACCACAGAAGCAGATCGAGTTCATACAGTCTACTTTTAATCACCCCAGTGAGGTTCCAGCATTCCATCGTAGACTGAGAGGTTTGGGAACTCAGGGGCGCTCCCAAATTTGGTTTTAACGTGTTATGGAAACTTAACCAAGACACTGCATTTAGATCAGAGATCAGAAACTGTAATTTCAGTGGAGAAGGATGATTCAGTGTCTCAAACGTTGCTGAATATCATTATGCTTCAAATGTAATACACTTCCTGACCACTAGAGGCCACTAGAACACAATAAATTGTCAATAACACCAGTCAACATTAAACTTTTCTTTTTTCTTTTTTTTTTCTAGTTATTTTCTCTTAATGTCCCAACCTTGAAAAGTAACAACACATTTCATGGCTCTCTTCCAAAGATATCCACCTACAATCCATATGAGACTCTGCACCAGTGTTTTTCTTGGACATCCATCGCACGTCAATGCCAGGAAAAAATAAATGAGAAAAACAACAACTACATCACATATTAAACTGGATTTGGGATAAGAGCAAACAGTACCTCCTTCCTCATTGACCCAGTAAAGAAACAGGTTCATGGTGCCAACCTCCGTGATCTGATGGTCATCTCCGTACAGCCACAACACTTGCTGGCAGCCGTAGTCCACCGCCTCATACTGAGCATAGATAGAAGCACCATAGTTCCTGGAAATAAAGAGGCTTTGTATGCACTGCTTCTACTACAACGTCCATGCCAAAGTGCCTTGGTTCTAATGCCAATATCAGTGACCCCAGTGTCAAATCAATAAACGTTCACAATATTTCAGCCAACCATGAATTCTCAGTCCTGGTTGGAGAGAATGATAAGGCGATGACTTTGCCCTGACTGGCAAAAAGGAAGTATTAGTGTTGTGACACACACTGTTACGTACAAACGCACTGCATAGTGCAAAGTTTCGTACCACGTTTCACCTTTACCCAAAATGGCCTGAATAACCCATAGAAACCTGAGCATCGATTTTGCTTTTGGATTGTTTTTCTCTTGTGCAAACTACTTCTGACAGAATCGCGGTCCATATCTGTTTCACATTCAAATCAAAACATTCAAACTGCTGGTTTTTATGGTACGAAATGTAGGTCACTGTTTCTAAATAGTTAAAAAAACTATTATGTACTAACTACTAATAATTAAATATCACTGATACAAGCTTTAAAACAGAATGGTGAAATGAAACAGTTAAAAGTGTATATTACAATAATAATCTATATCATTTATTCATTATCTGTAACCCTTATCCAGTTCAGGGTTGCGGTGGGTCTAGAGCCTACCTGGAATCATTGGGCGCAAGGTGGGCCCCTGTGGGTCCTTCACAGGGCAACACACACACACATTCTCTCACACACTCACACCTACGGACACTTTTGAGTCACCAATCCACCTACCAACATGTGTTTTTGGACTGTGGGAGGAAACCGGAGCACCCGGAGGAAACCCACGCAGACACAGGGAGAACACACCACACTCCTCACAGACAGTCACCCGGAGGAAACCCACGCAGACACAGGGAGAACACACCACACTCCTCACAGACAGTCACCCGGAGGACACCCACGCGGACACAGGGAGAACACACCACACTCCTCACAGACAGTCACTCGGAGGAAACCCACGCAGACACAGGGAGAACACACCACACTCCTCACAGACAGTCACCCGGAGGAAACCCACGCGGACACAGGGAGAACACACCACACTCCTCACAGACAGTCTCCCGGAGCGGGAATCGAACCCACAACTTCCAGGTCCCTGGAGCTGTGTGACTGCGACACTACCTGCTGCGCCACCGTGCCGCCCTTACCATAATACCAATTATTACTATTAATGAATTCCCTTTTAACTAAATATTTAACCAAATAATGGGCCATTAATACATGTGCTGAGTAGTTGTACACTTTGAATCCTGAAATATCAAGACATTCATGTAAATTATTCCCTTGCAACTTAATTCTTATTTAAAAACCTATTGCTCTTTTTTAAAATGAAGGTCTCAGTGTCTTCAGAAGTCCAATGTATTTCTTTATCTTCACTGTAGGCCCAGCAATCAGTGCATTAATAATGCAAGGTGTGAGAAAAAGCGAACTGTATTACACTGGTCAGAAATACAAGCTCAAATACACTGTAACGCTTGAGATTATGCTCCCTGCGTTGACCAGAATGGACATCCTGCATGGCTTACAAATTAAACTGTGTTCACACACATCACCATGACTTAGACCTTTACAGGGAAATTTAAATTTAAACAGAGCAAGTGAGAGCTGAATCAGGATTTGGCAACCGTACGACTTGTGAAACTCCACAGCGCCTTTACAGGAAAGAGTAGTATGTTACTAAAGATTTCCTCTCTCTCTCTCTCTCTCTCTCTCTCTCTCTCTCTCTCTCTCTCTCTCTCTCTCTCTCTCTCTCTCTCTCTCTCTCTCTCTCTCTCTCTCTCTCTCACCCTCCCATTTTGCAGTCTCCTGTTCCACCTCTCCAGGCTCTGATGTACTTGGAATCTGCCCACAGAGATACAGGTTTCGTCCCTGTGCTGAAGTATGCGCCCACGGGACTAAGGATCACAAACAGCAAAGCTCTTGAAGGCTTCTTCACACCTAGTGAAGGCTGCAGACAGACAGAAAACAGATACATGTGTACACACACACACACACACAGAGAGAGAGAGAGAGAGAAAGAGGGAGAGAGAGAGAGAGAGAGAAAGAAAGAGAGAGAGAGAGAGAGAGAGAGAGAGAGAGAGAGTACACTTATATGCAGCGGTGGCAAAGTACACAAACCATGTACTTGAGTAAAAGTACAAATACTCAAGGTAAAATATTACTCCAGTGAAAGTACAAGTCCTCGTTGTAGATCTCCACTTGAGTAAAAGTACAAAAGTATTAACCTTCAAATGTACTTAAGTATTGAAATTAAAAGTACCATGGCGTATTATGGCTCTAATGTAACAAGCTTAACACATTTTAGGTGAAAAGACCCTGTTCTCAATCATGGTTCCTCTGTGTTTTAATAGAATGTCATTAATTAGTCTGACAGAAATGGCCAAAGATTAAATACAGTGAATGATGTTACATACACCCAAGGTGATGCCCCTCCAAACCAAAAGAGGTCGCTGTCTCCTGAGTATTAAGCCCAATTTACGCTGTGATTGGTCTATAGTCGGAAGAACGTGGTTGAAGTTGCTCAAAACAAAAGTCCAGAAATGTTAACTCCTTTACACTACACTCCCTAAGTTGTGCACGTTAAAGATTCGTAAAACTAATACCACTACATTGTGTACAACATAGAGTTACTACTACTATCTACTACTACTACTATCACCAACACTATCCCTGTTGGTGCTTCTTGACCTAAGCGCAGCCTTCGATACAATAGACCACAATATTCTCATAGAAAGGTTAGAAAACATGGTTGGAATCACAGGGACAGCCCTATTATGGTTCAAATCTTACTTAACGGAACGTTATCAATTCGTAAAAGTAAACAATCTAAATTCAAATTATTCAAAAGTAATATTTGGAATTCCACAAGGCTCTATTTTAGGACCATTATTATTTACATTATACATGTTACCACTAGGCACAGTTATAAGAAATCATGACATTAACTTTCACTGTTACGCAGACGACACACAATTGTATATTTCAGCCAAGCCCGATGACAAACACAGATTAAAGAAAATAGAGGACTGTGTAAAAGACGTGAAAGGCTGGATGTTGCGTAACTTCCTCCTTCTAAACAGCAACAAAACAGAGGTCCTGCTTTTGGGTCCAAAAGTGACAAGAAATAAATTATCAGAATTAATTTTAAATCTAGCTAACTTTCCAGTTAAACCTGGTTCAGCAGCAAAAAATCTTGGTGTCATAATTGACCCGGATTTATCATTTGATCAACACATAGGTAGTATCACTAAGACAGCTTTTTTACATCTTCGCAATATTGCTAAGATTAGAAATGCCTTATCCCTCCAGGACGCAGAAACATTAGTACATGCCTTTATTACTTCAAGGCTTGACTACTGTAACGCACTACTGTCAGGATGCACCAGCAGCAATTTAAGAAAACTTCAACTAGTTCAAAATGCTGCAGCTAGGGTCCTCACTAAAACTAGAAAATTTGAACATATCAGCCCAGTTTTATCGTCACTTCATTGGCTGCCTGTTAAATTCCGCATTGACTACAAAATTTTGTTATTAACATATAAAGCTCTACATGGGCTTGCTCCTGAATATCTTCAAGATACAATTTCCTATTATGAGCCTCCACGTTCACTCAGATCACAGAATACTGGATTTTTAATTGTTCCCAGAATTCAGAAGGCCTCAGCTGGGGGAAGAGCCTTTTCTTATAAAGCCCCCCAACTCTGGAATGATCTTCCAGAAAATGTTCGGGACTCAGACACAGTCGCAATCTTCAAATGTAGGCTAAAAACTCATTTGTTTAGTTTATCATTTGGTAGCTAATGCTCCCCCATAGATAAAGGCGGCAGATCCGGGGGGTCCATGGACACAGGGAATTATAGTAAACTGAGACGCTGGTGCTGTCGTCCCGCCGTTTCTCGCGATCACTCAGGTTTGTTGACGGTGGAGCAGAGGGATGCCAGTGTTTCAGGATGCTCCCGTGTCTGTGTGTCCTCCTGGTTCTCTCCTTTTAGTTAATGCTGTCATAGTCAGATCTGCCGGAGTCATTAGCCACACTCTGGAAATTTTCATATTTTCTACTTTACAAACACAAAACAGTTCAAAACTAATTCCATCCCTTTACATCTTTCCGAGTAAACGACTGCCCACCTGTCTGTCTGGACACTGATGGATGACTGTCGAGATCCTCCTCCACGCTTCAGATCAGCTGCCCACGCTCCAGCAACCACCAAGTGCCTTGAAGCTGTCCCTACACTGAAGTTCTCACGGACTACTAACTATTATCACCAGTAGATTGACCAGAGGAGGATGGGTCACCCCTTGTGAGCCTTGGTTCCTCCCAAGGTTTCTTCCTCAGCTGGGGGAGTTTTTCCTTGCCACTGTCGCCCCTGGCTTGCTCACTTGAGGGTTTTACATTTGTCTTTACATTTCATGTCAAATCTTGTCTTACTGGAATTCTGTGAAGCTGCTTTGTGACAACATCAGTTGTGAAAAGCGCTATATAAATAAATTTGATTTGATTTGATTTAGGCAATATTTTGGAATTTTACTGCTCCTGGGGCTCCCCCTAGTGGAATTAACTTTTACAGCACTGTACTGAAATTGTTAGGGAACAATTAACTGTGTATGAATGAATAGCAGTTACAGAGTAAAAGTAAAAATTCGCTCACAATGGAAACACTAGTAAAGTACAGATATACGAAAAAAGTACTTAAGTACAGTAATGAATTACATTTACCTTGTTACTGTCCACCACTGCTTATACGTAAACTCTAAAGTATGCCAATTGTTGTACAGGGTGGGCCATATATGCATACACCTTAATAAAATGGGAATGGTTGGTGCTATTAACTTCCTGTTTGTGGCTCTTTAGTATATGGGAGAGGGGAAACTTTTCAAGATGGGTGGTGACCATGGCGGCCATTTTGGATCCAACTTTTGTTTTTTCAATGGGAAGAGGGTCATGTGACACATCAAACTTATTGGAAATTTTACAAGAAAAACAATGGTGTGCTTGGTTTTAACGTAACTTTATTCTTTCATTAGTTATTTACAAGTCTCTTCACAAACTGATAGCAACACCGCAGGAGAAAGGCTAGCACAGGCTTCCAGTATCCGTAGTTTCAGGTGCTGCACATCTTGATGGTATGGTGTGGTATATGGGGTACAAAGATAGTGGGGCCATTCTTCATCAGTGGAAACCTCAAGGCCACTGGATGTGCGAAATTGCTACATGATGATGTGTTTTCCTCTTTATGCACTGAAGCTGTCACGTTCCCTGAGTTTTTCCAGCAAGATGGCTGTCAGGTCCAAACATTCCTAGATGAACAGTTTCCTGGAAAGTGGATTGGTCATCGTGGGCCAGTTGAATGTCCCCCATGATCTCCCAATCTGACCCCCTTAGACTTTTATCTTTGGGGTCATCTGAAGGCAATTGTCTATGCTGTGAAGATACGAGATGTGCAGCACCTGAAACTATGGATACTGGAAGCCTGTGCTAGCATTTCTCCTGCGGTGTTGCTATCAGTGTGTGAAGAGTGGGAGAAGAGGGTGGCATTGACAATCCAACACAATGGACAGCACTTTCAACACATTTTATAAGTGGTCAGAAACTTGTAAATAACTCATGAAAGATTAAAGTTAAGTTAAAACCAACCACACCATTGTTTTTCTTGTGAAATTTCGAATACGTCTGATGTGTCACATGACCCTCTTCCCATTGAAAAAACAAAAGTTGGATCTAAAATTGCGACTTCAAAATGGCCGCCATGGTCACCACTCCCATATACTAATGAGCCACAAACAGGAAGTTAATATCAACCATTCCCACTATATTAAGGTGTATCCATATAAATGGCCCACACTGTACACCTTTATACATGTAAACACTGAACACATACAATGTGGGGAGAACCATACCAACCTCAGTCCCGACATAAGTGGGGCGAATATAAAGACTAGCTGAATCAGACTGAGGAACCCATTCCTGATCCACTTCAACCAGTTTTCTGATACACTCCAGTAACTCCGCACCATCAAAGCTCTGTAACACAGACAGACAAAAGGAATAAGACACTATAAGACACTGTAGTTTACTGAAGTTCTAAAATATATACCAAGTACATAGCCAGGTTCTGACTCACAGGTAGAGAAGCTCGAAGGGCTGACTTCAGCATGCGGCTCATGTTCAGCATGGGCCTGAAGAGACGCACTTGGTTGTCATGTCCCCGGTACGCCTTCATGCCCTCAAAAAGCTAACGGATAGAGAACAGACCACAAGGACAGACACACACGGGCAACACAGATTCAATTAGGGCCAAGTATGTGCACCACTGACCTCACAGAGGGCACTTCATTGTTCTACAGTCCATCTGTAGCTCTGCACCACCGAGCTAGAATGATTTGAGTGGTGGATCATTCTCAGCGCTACAGTGACACTCAGGAGGTGGTGTGTTAGTGTGTGTTGTGCTGGTTTGAGTGGACACAGTAGCGTTGCTAGTTTTCAAATACAGTATTCCGACCAGATAAAAAGTAACAGACCTGCACGGCATAGTGGAGGGCCGAGCACGCCGGATGGAAACTCAGATTTCCGAAGGGTTGAATGCGAGGTTTATCCCATCCTCCTTTGCTGTTCCACTCAATGACCAGCATATGGTCAGTAAAAACACTGCCGAACTGCAACCCCTCCAAATCCGGTTTGGGCTTTTGAGCCTCAGAGAGCTGGAACACAGTGTCTGCAGCCTGAAGGGAGAGACAGTAGAGTTTCTTTCACAGCAGACATACTGTTACAACAAAAGACCGAATTAAAGGAACACTACATGATATTTTTACCTTAATATTACAGCTTTAAAATCATTGAGATGCTCCACTGACCCGTAATAAGGAGAATAGCGCCTCTGTCTTTGCGACTCCGGACTCTGCTCTGCAGACACTGCACTGTGTAATTACTGGTGGAGGAAAGGAAACCACCAAACCCTCCCTCCACATCCGCATTGATTTTAGTACAGTGATGTAACTATGAATGACACTAGGGGGAGCTCCAGGAGAGAAAAAAAATCATACCTAGTGTCCCTTTAAAAATTCATACTCATTTGATTTAAACGCATTCCTAAAGAATAGGCACTAGACACAGAAACTAAAGTACAATTAATCAGTTACTTTCCACCACTGAGTAACAGAGAACATTGTTAGAGACCAATACCAGGCCTTAAGACTTGCTCTCGCTGCAGTCACTGCCTGAGATTAACAGCACACAGATTACAGCCTACTACAGCCATCCATAATCCCAGATTATTGAGAGAAGGTGAGGCAATGTCATTTTTAGAGCATGGTGACACAGCAATGTAATTTATATTAACAACATCATAGTAAAGTACATTTCCAAGATAGGATTTGGTATGAAATGGATAAAGACATAGTGTTATACAGTGATCATGTGCATAGTTCATTCAAATTAGTCATGATTAGCCCATAATAAGATTTAGTGATGTGTCATTGTTATTTTGGTATCCTCATACACACATCCTGAGCATGACTCCACAGTAAAGACTTCAAGCATAACACCACCAGCTCACATCAGCTCTATTAATACATTAATACACATATAAAACATTAACAAACTCATTTATTCATTATCTGTAAGCGCTTACCCATGCAGACACAGGGAGAACACACCACACTCCTCACAGACAGTCACCCGGAGGAAACCCACGCAGACACAGGGAGAACACACCACAGTCCTCACAGACAGTCACCCGGAGGAAACCAACGCAGACACAGGGAGAACACACCACACTCCTCACAGACAGTCACCCGGAGGAAACCCACGCAGACACAGGGAGAACACACCACAATCCTCACAGACAGTCACCCGGAGGAAACCCACGCAGACACAGGGAGAACACACCACAATCCTCACAGACAGTCACCCGGAGGAAACCCACGCAGACACAGGGAGAACACACCACAGTCCTCACAGACAGTCACCCGGAGGAAACCAACGCAGACACAGGGAGAACACACCACACTCCTCACAGACAGTCACCTGGAGGAAACCCACACAGACACGGGGAGAACACACCACACTCCTCACAGACAGTCACCCGGAGGAAACCCACAGAGACACGGGGAGAACACACCACACTCCTCACAGAAATTCACCTGGAGGAAACCCACGCGCACACAGGGAGAACACACCACACTCCTCACAGAGAGTCACCCGTTGGAAACCCATGCAGACACAGGGAGAACACACCACACTCCTCACAGACAGTCACCCGGAGAAAACCCACGCAGACACAGGGAGAACACACCACACTCCTCACAGACAGTCACCCGGAGGAAACCAAAGCAGACACAGGGAGAACACGCCACACTCCTCACAGTCACCTGGAGGAAACCCACGCAGACACAGGGAGAACACACCACACTCCTCACAGACAGTCACCCGTTGGAAACCCATGCAGACACAGGGAGAACACACCACACTCCTCACAGACAGTCACCCGGAGGAAACCCACGCAGACACAGGGAGAACACACCACGCTCCTTTTATTTAATTTAGATTAACCAAAGTTATAAATGATCCAGCTAAATTATATTTTATTGTATTGCCTTCTCTCTCTGTGTGTGTGTGCTGTTCTGTGTATCGATGAGTAGTAGTGCGCCAAGAAGTCCTTATCAAAAGCTATGGCATCGAGATGCTCACACATAGACATATTCTGTTGTACAAGAAGCATGTACATTGACAGACTCTGTTTCACTGCAGAGAATTAAAGTAATAAACAGAGTAAATACAATTCAAAGGTAACGACCTGACTATAGATTTGGACTGTGATTATTTTTAAAATATGTTACTTCTCAGTTTGGAAATGATGGAAACATTTTGGTAAGAAAATTATGACATTAATAATGACCTATAAATGATCAAAGAAAGAATGTAATCTTGAAGGTCTGGAAATAATGTTATTAAATTAAATAAGTGAGAAAATAGTATAAAATTGTGGATATTTGTGGGTTGGTCAGTTGCTGCCTGAGCCAATTCAGATTCATTCATATTTGTTGGGAAGCCATAATCTTAAATAAAAGAAACTCTTGCTTTTTCTGCCAATCCTGTTGTGTTGTGATTTATTTTAAATCTGAATTTTAAGTAAAGCTGCCTATTTCTGTGACAAAAACTAATGCTCCTCGCAACTCATTGCTGTGCACTCAGGGTGGGGTGAACAAGTGCTTATTCTCATTTAAAGGAACAGGTGCTGAACAGTGCTGTTTAGACGGGAGAAAGCTGCTGTAGGGTTTGATAGATGTGGTATTTTGAACAAAGCAGGTCACAGACATTTCATGTAAATAGTTACTTTTACCAATAATATGAGAGTAAATGCTCTCTGGGTCAATGTATAGGTTGGAAACTCCAGTGTTGACTTCAAAGTGTCAGAATACACATGCCAATAAGCCACTTATCTGTGATGTATGGCTTCTAGCTTCTAGCTCTAACATCCCTGTACTCTTCACTTACCTTACTAAAAATACACTAGATCCAATCATGCAACAGATCAGAAGAAAGCAAACCACCGTTCATTCATTTATTCATTATCTGTAACCCTTATCCAGTTCAGGGTCGCGGTGGGTCCAGAGCCTACCTGGAATCATTGGGCGCAAGGCAGGAATACACCCTGGAGGGGGCACCAGTCCTTCACACAGCAACACACACTCACACATTCACTCACACCTTCGGACACTTTTGAGTCACCAATCAACCTACTAACGTGTGTTTTTGGACTGTGGGAGGAAACCGGAGCACCCGGAGGAAACCCATGCAGACACAGGGAGAACACACCACACTCCTCACAGACAGTCACCCGGAGGAAACCCACGCAGACACAGGGAGAACACACCACACTCCTCACAGACAGTCACCCGGAGGAAACCCACGCAGACACAGGGAGAACACACCACACTCCTCACAGACAGTCACCCGGAGGAAACCCACGCAGACACAGGGAGAACACACCACACTCCTCACAGACAGTCACCCGGAGGAAACCCATGCAGACACAGGGAGAACACACCACACTCCTCACAGCATGGGCTAAAAATATGAAATATCACCCTCAATGCAACTTGTGGATGAACAGTTTGGTTTTGCGCTAATCAGTCTTTTAGAAGCATGCGGCACATTAAAAGATCACTAGGTAAGACTTTGTATTTTTACTCCTGGGCTCCAGTGTGTAGTTCAGTTTTACAGCCCTGTCCTGAATTCAAGGGAAGCAGGGAGAGGGTGGATTCCTACCCTCCTCCAAAGGTTCCAAGTACAGTTTCTGCAGTGCTGAGCCTTAAGCAGCAATGAGTGTAGCTCATTTATACTGCATGAATTTAAACAAATACCTCTGCAAATATCGTATATATCTGTGGCTTTCGAGTTCTTCCTGTGCATACCCTCAAAGCACCTCAGCAATGTGAGTAAGGTAATGCGAGCACTTTCACAACATGTCCCTAAATCACTTACCTGAGTCAGAGAGAGAGAGAGAGAGAGAGAGAGAGAGAGAGAGAGAGAGAGAGAGAGAGAGAGAGAGAGAGAGAGAGAGAGTGGAAGCTTGATTGACAGGGCTTATGGAGAGCTGAGAAAGTGGATTGTCTTCACTCAGCTCAAGACCTTTAGCCAGAAGCCAGATCCTTACCAAACATTAAGGTATACATTCCAACTACGGAGGTCAACTCTGTAAACAAACCTTTGGGGGGCCTTTCTCACAAAATGGCTGCTTTAGGATCTCCTTGAGGAATCCCGACTCCCAGCCATTGGAGGACGCTTAAGACTTAGACGTAGCAAGGAGCAGGACCTTAACAAGGCGTCGTGTGTTTAAAGGAGTGCCCACTCAACATGCAGCCGCTGGATTTCTCACAACAACAGGCAAGTGCTGAATCAGTCACGATGCCAATTCTGTTATCAATATGGAGGTGTTTGGTTGGGGATTTTTTAACACAGTGCAGTTACACCTTAGAAGGGTGTAACTTTGTTTGAGAATAACTAAGATACAGTACAATAGAATTGAGAGTTCAGTTTATTGTGCTACAGTATCTACAAGCAGGGACTTTACAAATTCATTCATGGACCAGAATGTTACCTTGAAGCTAGGAACACTGTCAGAGACATTGTTGGACGTGGCGTTCTGGCCCTGAAAAGGAAAGAAACTCAGCTTAAGCTCTTCTAGTTCACAACGTGAGAGTCAATGATAACTATCCACAGGGTTACAACCAAGTACTAAATGGGAAAACAGACAAAAAATGTGTACAAAGAAATGTATACAAGCATTTGTTATCAGTTATCAAAGCACAGTTTATTCTATTCACTCCTAACCAAGCTAAAAATAGCCTATGCGGGAATATCCTGTGTGATGCCATAGAAAAAAAATGACTTCACGTGGTAACAAGCACAAACCACAGGGTCTTGTATACTTCAGGGGGGGAAAAATGCTTTGTGGGTCATTTATTTTTTGGTGGAACTGGCGTATAATGTTTACAGTGGGTGACTGTGTCCTCACAAGCCTGATTGTCCCCATAAGGACCTTTAATATGAATAGCACGACGGATATTTTGCTTTGCTAACGTCTCTAGACGACGTTAAAAGGGGGGGGGGGCAGTCTGAGAGTACATCCTTTAGCACAGACCCACGGCTAAAACGGCACAGGCTGCATACGTTCGCATTCTGCACATTATTCTACGCGAGTCCGGCCTCTGAGACGCGGTGTGTGACACAAACATTGTTCCCTTATACAGTCCGTGTGCGTTTGTGAGGTAAAAGACCGAGTGTTTTATGAAGAAGGTCGTTGTTTGTGTTCGCGGTGCCCGTTAGTGATGTGCAGCGCGAGCGCCGCTGTGTTTTTACCTCGAAACGTGGCGCGCGCGCGGCTGCTGACGCGGGAGCTGCTTCACTCGCCATTGCTGGAAGAGAGAGAGAGAGAACGAGTGTGTGAGAGAGAATTGTGTGTGTGAAAATGAGCTCTCTCTGTGTGTGTGTGTGTGTGAGAGAGAGAGAGAGCTAAAGCGTCTTTTACAGATTAAACATTATGAACTGAGGCATTCTTCACAGTTTTGAGGCTGGAAAAGCTTCCAGAAGGATAACCCAGACGCGAATAAACATTCAGGGGGGTGTAGCCCTTCTCTCCACATAATTAAAACCACATTTGAACACGTATTCAGCTCTGCTTCTATAAGCCTCGCGGTCCACGCACGAGGATGTGATTAAACTCGCGCTGGAACGTTTTAGCCCACGTTAGTCACGTGTTCTTACGCCATACCTTCGTATTGTTGTTGTATACCTTCACAAAATGGCTCAAGAGACTGTAAGACGGACTGTACTCTTACTTAGCTCGGCTAGCTTGGGTCTGTAATTTGACCACAGCTGGCTAAAATTAACTCGACTCCCACTGAAAGCTTGCCATATGAGGCGTATGCTACAGTTTAGGAACTTAAGACTCTGAATTTGTTTTATTATTTTTTATATTTTTTACTATAATTTATTGTATATTATTTACGTTCTTTTCCCCTTGAGGTCCACCTCTAACTTCTGGGTACATGTATGTATCATAAACATTCAAATAATGATTATATAAGCAATAGTTTGTTACTACACTGTATACCAGAGCTGGGCCTAGAAACACTATATAACACTATGGACACCCCCATTGAAATACATTAAAAGCCACCTTGGATACCATAGCAGGACCAGAAACACCTTAAACCCCACATAGGATACCATAGCAACCACCTGGGATAACATGCTAGCAACACTTCAACACCCACCTTGGATATTATAGCAATCACCTAAAGACACCTTGTCAACTACTTGGGGTACCACAGCTTACCCAGTAAACATTTAGCCGTTGATTCAACGTTGAAATAACGTAATGACTGCTGTCTAATCAACGTTCTCTTAAGGTTGAAAATGAAAGTTGAAAAGACGTCCAAACACAGACATTGAAAAGACGACTATTAGATGTATTTTGGACGTCCATTGACGTTATTAATTGGTCCCGAAATAAATTACTTGTATAAAACGCATTTTGGACGTCCACTGACGTTATCGATTGGTCACCACTTAACTAACTTATTAAGATGGATTTTGGACGTCCATTGACGTTTAAAATATGTCCTTGACGGACAGACTACTTTTAGACCTATTTTGAACGTCCAGGGACGTTCCTTGTTTACTGGGTAGCCATTAAATTAACAACTACCTGGAATACCATAAAAAATAAAACAGCCTAACAAAAACAAAACAACTATGTAGCATGCTATAGGATATTACCATATTATAAACTACCTAGGATGCCATAGCAACCATCTAACAACACCATAGTAACCGTTTCAAACAATGTTAGCTGCATTTGACAAGCAAGCAGATTCATTCACAAACTTTCCCTTTCCATACAAATGCACCCTCGCTCACAATGCATACCATTACAGACAAATGACCCCTCACCATACTTACCTCAAAACACAAATACCACCTCTACATAAATCCCCCAGAGCCAAATGCACATTCTTTCTTCTTTCCACAGGTCCAGGCACTCTTTTAGTTCCCTCAGAAAATGAAGGTCGAATCTGTATATCGCAAAAACAGTTAGTTATAGGCCACAGAATGAATCAGGAAGCTACTACACCTTTAATATATTTGAATAACCTCTATCTGTTTTTATTCTGCCTTATTTATAAGTCCTGACTGAAAAATAAAACCCTCATAACTTCAAAAGTCAAAACTGATGTTCGTCAAACAGGCAATTCTAGGTAAATATTTGATCCCCCACCCCCACCCCCCTTTTGCATCACAAAAACCTGTTTTTTTTTTTGGTTTTTTTTTGCAGCTAGGTTTACATAAACATTACAGGCCAAGTAGAGAGCAAGTAATATATATTTTTTTAATCTTTACAAGCTACATCCCTTCATATAAAAATGTGGATATGCAATATGGATACAGACAATTTTACTGTCATGGTACTTATAAGAATTTGTCATGGTTTACCGCATGGGTTTCCTCCGGGTGACTGTCTGTGATGAGTGTGGTGTGTTCTCCCTGTGTCTGTGTGGGTTTCCTCCGGGTGACTGTCGGTGAGTAGTTGGTGTGTTCTCCCAGTGTCTGCATGGGTTTCCTCCAGGTGACTGTCTGTGAGGAGTGTGGTGTGTTCTCCCTGTGTCTGCGTGGGTTTCCTCTGGGTGACTGTCTGTGAGGAGTGTGGTGTGTTTTCCCTGTGTCTGCGTGGGTTTCCTCCAGGTGACTGTCTGTGAGGAGTGTGGTGTGTTCTCCCTGTGTCTGCGTGGGTTTCCTCCAGGTGACTGTCTGTGAGTAGTTGGTGTGTTCTCCCTGTGTCTGCATGGGTTTCTTCTGGGTGACTGTCTGTGAGGAGTGTGGTGTGTTCTCCCTGTGTCTGCGTGGGTTTCCTCCAGGTGACTGTCTGTGAGGAATGTGGTGTGTTCTCCCTGTGTCTGCATGGGTTTCCTCCGGGTGACTGTCTGTGAGGAGTGTGGTGTGTTCTCCCTGTGTCCGCGTGGGTTTCCTCCGGGTGACTGTCTGTGAGGAGTGTGGTGTGTTCTCCCTGTGTCTGCGTGGGTTTCCTCCAGGTGACTGTCTGTGAGGAGTGTGGTGTGTTCTCCCTGTGTCTGCGTGGGTTTCCTCCGGGTGACTGTCTGTGAGGAGTTTGGTGTGTTCTCCCTGTGTCCGCGTGGGTTTCCTCCGGGTGACTGTCTGTGAGGAGTGTGGTGTGTTCTCCCTGTGTCTGCGTGGGTTTCCTCCAGGTGCTCCGGTTTCCTCCCACAGTCCAAAAACACACGTTTGTAGGTGGATTGGCGACTCAAAAGTGTCCATAGATGTGAGTGTGTGAGTAAATATGTGTGTTTCCCTGTGAAGGACTGGCGCCCCCTCCAGGGTGTATTCCCGCCTTGCGCCCAATGATTCCAGGTAGGCTCTGGACCCACCGCGACCCTGAACTGGATAAGGGTTACAGATAATGAATGAATGTCATGGTTTATCATTACATTGCATAAAGGACAAAAACATTATGTGGTAGTTTCCTAAGCAGGATTCAGCCTAGTCCTGGACCATATGCTCCTTTTAGTGGAACATCACAATTCAGAATGTTCAGAAATTTAAATTCCTTAACTTTTAATTCATCACATCACTCTTAATGGCTTTCCTGTAGTGTAATTTTTAAGCGTGTCTGAAGTATGAAAAGATAGTAGTGTGTGACGTGTGAATTTGCTTGGGCTAAAACTGCTGAACAAACATAATGTTAGTCCGGTGGGATTTTCCAAAACCAGAACTGTTCTGTTTACACAAGTACACACAGTAAAAATATTGTATGTGTTGAATGTCAGCATGCGTTTAGTTGCGAGTAGCAGCATTTAGCTGCAACACTAGATTCCATTAATTCAAACTACAAACAGATGTATTTAAACTAGGATCCCACAGAAAGAACCCAAAGCTGTTTCTGATCTTCAGGGCATCCTTCATATTCAAAATGCATATTATTAAAATAAAATATACAAAACAGTGAGAATAATGCAGAACCAGTCCTGAAAGCATGAATACGTCTGATGTGCAGAACCAGTTTAATTATTCATGTTAGCTGGCTAACTATCTACATGAGCCAAGTTAACATAAGACTAAACTAACTTGTGCTTTATACAGTTATAATGTAACAACAGGCAGTGAGTGACTCTTACCCCTTTGTGAGCAGGGGAGAATATCAATGGAGATGGAGTCTATTGCCTATGGCCAGATTAAGGTTATTTGGTGCCACTTGGCATTTGAAAGATGGCCCCCACTGCTTCCAAAGACTCAAATCCTTATGTAATGAATGACAATGAGAAATATTCCACCAAGATATTTCACCAAACGCATCAGGAAACTGCATGTGTTTGAAGAAAATGATTGACACATTGTTATAGATATAGTATCTGGCTCTGTGTGTTTACACAGTGAATACGATAAGAATATAACAAATCAAAAACTAACTCTCCATCATAAAAAGAATAAAGATCTCATTGAAACCATAACCTGTTCTTGGCAGTGTTCTGGTTTAGCGCAGGGACTCACATAAAAGGAGAAAAAAAAACTTGGAATACTGCCTTAAGTCTTTCAGCAGAGTTGCAACATTCAGCACAGTTACAACAGATTTGTTAGGGACTTGTCCTATTCATGAATCATGAAATATTTTAACTGGATTACATTAGTTTGGGTCACATGGAGGAATGGACCATCCAGTAGAACTGACAATCACCTTTAGATAGTACATGTTGTAATGTGAATCATTGTTTAAGAAGTTACAGAATTTTGGTTAGTAGCGGAAACGTACTTACATCACTATACAGACACACCAGGTAGAGAAGTTAACCCTATAAAGCCCAGCTTGATTATATAAATTAAAACAATAGGGGAGGTGTGGTGGTGCAGCAGGTAGTGTCGCAGTCACACAGCTCCAGGGACCTGGAGGTTGTGGGTTTGATTCCCGATCCGGGTGACTGTCTGTGAGGAGTTTGGTGTGTTCTCCCTGTGTCCGTGTGGGTTTCCTCCGGGTGACTGTCTGTGAGGAGTGTGGTGTGTTCTCCCTGTGTCCGCGTGGGTTTCCTCCGGGTGACTGTCTGTGAGGAGTGTGGTGTGTTCTCCCTGTGTCTGTGTGGGTTTCCTCCAGGTGACTGTCTGTGAGGAGTGTGGTGTGTTCTCCCTGTGTCTGTATGGGTTTCCTCCGGGTGACTGTCTGTGAGGAGTGTGGTGTGTTCTCCCTGTGTCTGCATGGGTTTCCTCCAGGTGACTGTCTGTGAGGAGTGCGGTGTGTTCTCCCTGTGTCTGCGTGGGCTTCCTCCGGGTGCTCCGGTTTCCTCCCAAAGTCCAAAAACACACGTTGGTAGGTGGATTGGCGGCTCAAAAGTGTCCGTAGGTGTGAATGTATGTTGCCCTGTGAAGGACTGGCGCCCCCTCCAAGGTGTGTTCCCGCCTTGCGCCCA
The DNA here is from genome assembly GCF_029633855.1 of Hoplias malabaricus. Taxonomy (NCBI): domain Eukaryota; kingdom Metazoa; phylum Chordata; class Actinopteri; order Characiformes; family Erythrinidae; genus Hoplias; species Hoplias malabaricus. Next base: position 67,698,783 of record NC_089803.1, read on the forward strand.
ATGATTCCAGGTAGGCTCTGGACCCACCGCGACCCTGAACTGGATAAGGGTTACAGATAATGAATGAATGAAAAACAATAGGTCTTCTAGCACTGCAGTGCTTATAATAATAATTTCATAAAATTAAAGAATAAATCAATGACTTAAAGCCTGCTACTTTAAATTCATGGTGATTCCTTCTCCATTTGAACTAATGCAGTAATGGAACAGCTCTAAAAATGGCACTAGATTCTCAGAAGGGAAACAATGGGGGCGAGTTGATGAGCGCATGTTAAAATATTGTAATGAAGGTCATGGATGTTTTCCTTGAGGATTTGCTGAAATATTTCACTGTCAGTTGTGGTAATGTTTCACAGTGTTGTTTATACATTGCAGTTCAAATCGTATCATGAGTAACATTTTTAACCGAGGAGACTCCCTTGTTCTCTGAAATATTCATCCAAAAGGGTTTAACTTATTCAGAAGCATGGCCAATGAAATAAACAAACAAAACCCACCCAAACTAATTAATTAATTCATGCATTCATTTATTCATTCCTTTTATTCCAGAACCTGCCCAGAATCATTTGCCACAAAGCAGGAACACACTCCGTACAGGGCTGCAGTCCATCACAGGGCACCACACACTCACACATTCACATAAACGGACACTTTGAATCGCCTGTCCACCTACCAGCATGTGTTTTTACCTGTCGGAGGAAACCCAGGCAGTCACAGTGAGAACACACCAAGCTCCTCACCGACAGTGTCCCAAGTTGGGGTTTGAAACCATAACCCAAGGACCCTTCCAGACGTAACATTAAGACCACCTCTCCACTAACTAAGAACACATTGTAGTTCTACATTTACAAACTGTAGTCCACCTGTTGCTCTGCATACTTTGTTTGCCCCATTTTCAATGGCCAGGTCCAACGCAGGATCCCCAGGTAGCAGGTATAATTGGATCAGACACAGCAGTGTATAATATAATATGGCATGTTCATCTCCATCACCATTTGAGGCTCAGCCCTGGAGCTGTATTCTAGAAAATGGAGGAAATGAGGAATCACAGGGTGTGTTGTAGGAGGATGAGGCACTAGAAATTCAAGACTGTTTCCTAAACGTTTCAAGGAGTAAATAAAAGACCCTGGGAATATAGGGGTTGGTATAAATTAGAGATGACCTTGCTCAGTCTCTGGTATATAATATTTATAGTTGACCAAAAATACCATGTGATCACTGTTATCCTTCCTGAGCCACTGTGTGTACGTTGTGGCTGTTAATACACTCACACATGTTCAATAATAGTTTTTCCTTTTATTTAAATTTATACTTAAATAATATTATTTGTCCAGCCTCACAAGAATTTCTAATGAATGTTAAGACATTAATATATATATATATATATCACTAGTTGAACATAATTTAAAAAAAAAAAAAAAAAAAAAGCACATTACAGACCACACGGGGGCAGTGTGCACGAGGTTTTAACAGCTCATGCTTTCCCGCCGAGTCCAGGTGATTTATTCTAGAAATTCGAGACAGGTGTGTTTGGGACTGTAGCGCTCAGAAACGTTGAGTTTTTACCTAGGAACACACACTTAACGTAAGCAAGTCTTCAAAAATCCAGAAGAGCATAAAAAAATAAACCCACTGCCCGTTACACACCTGCTGCAGAGGTGTTTGTTTGGTGAGGTTTGGTCACAGTTAACTCGGTTATTTGATAAATCGAGGTTGGGTGGACATTTTGTGAGGTCACTGACAGCAGTTACGTAAAGGTAAGTACAGATAATAGTTCTAAAATAATGACTTAAAAAGCTGTCAACAATCACATCAAGCATTTATCAGTAAATCAAACATTTACTTTGTTTGCGTCACGAGTATGACAAACCAGCGTAGACCACCACAGGAAGACAAGGCATACACACTTCCGCCCACAAGTCTGTGTGGATTTTGATTGATTTGATACAGTGTTGTAGTAAATAATCAGTTAGCTGAGAAGCTAAAAAGCTATATTCAGTCCCTGCCTCATTTAGCAAGCAGCTTTGTATATTTCAATTTTTACTTCTGCTTTAGTCTTTAGCAGTTCCCAAAATGTTTCTGTAATGCCCTTGTAGATAAGAATTGGTTAACTTTGGGTGGTGGGCCAGACCCACACATGGCTACTCCCATGGCCACCACTCTGACACACAGTGCTAGGAGTGCTCAAACATGCCTTTGCCCTTCTGTGCCCCCTCACAAGGGCCCTAGGTCCACTCTAGGGGAACCACTGCACAGTGCACTTCTCTTAAAATAAATAAATAAAATTGAAAAAGGCTAGTTAAAGAGACTATAGCAGAGAAACGTACTGGCCTGGCTCATATGTTCAACCCAGTGGCATTATCGGTGAATTTCAATGCCTGTTTTACTCAGTTTGTCCAGGACAGATGTTGTTGTTGTTATAATATTCTGTGTTAAAAAGTTGTTTCTTGCATATGTGCATACTGATGTTTTGAGAGACTCTCATATACCACTCTATTCCTCCAAATGGTCACTCTCTCCCTTCAGCATTCTCATCATGGACGTGGGTGTGACCCCGAGACGGCACAACCCTGTGGACAGCATCTGCCGCAAGCTGCAGACCATCCAGCGGCGCGACCAAGACGCTAACTCTCCCTTCCAGATCCCCAAGCTCCAGACCAACAACTACGACAGCCCCCACACAGGCCTGCGCCGCAACCTGGAGGTCATACTGAAGAAGCGCTGTGTTTGGCCTGACGGCAAAGCTGACAACGAGGGGTCCACTCTCTTGTTAACCCCCACTAGTAACCCTGCAGCTCATCTGACTTCCCGCTTTACTGCTAACATGAGTATGCCCATCACACCCGTCAACGCCAACTCCACTTACACCATCAACAACAGGCTGGAGACGCTGGGAGAGAAGGGGAGCGTGGCCCCGGGTTATAGTCGCTCCTGGCAACAATGCTGCTCCACACCTGCTGTACAGGGCGGGGAAGCTTATTTCAACTTTAACTCCCACTATCCCTCATCCACGCAGATACAGAGTGAGAAGAAGGGCACCGTACCCTCAGCCCGTGGACAGTTCCCCTACAACCTGAACTTTTCCTCCTCAGACATCTCCAACATCGCAGAAAGTGAGCTGACGTACCCAGCCTTGTTGGTCAAAAGACGTTCACTGGGAGCTGACAAATGCCAGTGCATGCACGTGCTGTGTTTTTTGGGGATCTATGTCATACTGTGTCTTTAGGACTAGGTCAAAATCGAAGCCACGGCTAATGTAAAATGGCATAATATGGTTTCCACCAGGTCTTGACCCTGGAGAACCACAGCTACTAGGCCTGTAACGGTTATGTCAGTGTACTTCATGGATCAGGCTTGTAGTTCACATACCCCGTTGGAGTTCTCACAGCTTTGGTACCTCACGAGAGTGGTGTTTTGCATCCGTGGCACTGTGTCCTTGTCTTTAAACTGGTAGTTATATGAAGCCATTACAATGTTTGCAGCACATATACAAGCATTGTATTTTAAACACAAGCACTCGGTCTCTTTTGAGCGTTTATATGAATCAGTGAGTAATATATTTAAGCTAGGTTTAGGGTTAATTTATCAGTTATTATCGGTATCAACTCAAGTTAGCTAATTAATAGATATGCCAGTTTTTCTTATTCATTCATCCATCCATTACCTGTAACCCTTATCCAGTTCAGGGTGGGACCAGAACCTACCTGCAATCATTGGGTGCAAGGCGGGAATACACCCTGGAGGGGGCGCCAGTCCTTCACAGGGCAACACACACTCACCCGTGAGGGGACCGTGGGAGGAAACCGGAGCACCCGGAGGAAACCCACGCAGACACAGAGAGAACACACCAAACTCCTCACAGACAGTCACCCGGAGGAAACCCCCACGCGGACACAGGGAGAACACGCCACACTCCTCACAGACAGTCACCCGGAGGAAACCCACGCGGACACAGGGAGAACACACCACACTCCTCACAGACAGTCACCCGGAGGAAACCCATGCAGACACAGGGAGAACACACCACACTCCTCACAGACAGTCACCCGGAGGAAACCCACGCAGACACAGGGAGAACACACCACACTTCTCACAGACAGTCACCCGGAGGAAACTCACGCAGACACAGGGAGAACACACCCCACTCCTCACAAACAGTCATAGAAAATTTTTTTATATGGGAATTCATTTTCAGCTAAAAACATAATTGTGATGGCCTAACTCCTCAGCATTTAGCCTAGTGCTTCTCTGGGAATTTAATTCAAGAAAGGCTTGTATGTTGTGGAACATTGTGGTAAATGTGGTACTCTGAAAAATGGCATTTGGGCACGTATACTTGGCATTGTTCTTTTACTGTTTCTATGACTGGCACAAATATTCTTAATTGATCTTGTGTTCTTCCCCCCCCCCTGCTCCTTTAGGTACTTTCTTCCTGTCTGAATCCAAGAAGGACAATATGGCTGAGGTTAGCCTGATCTGTGAGGAAGACCTGCTCGACACCATATTTCAGGCTTGTGACACTCAGTGCAGAGGTAGACATTCATGCAAAAGCACAGTTTTATAAACAATGCACACGACATCATAACACACATCAAAAGAATGGAGCATTTCATAGGCATGTGACCCAGTCAAATCATAAGCAAATAGCTCTTATGATAAAACAGTTTCAAAATGCATCTGTTTTAAGATATTTTTCAGTTATTATGCCTTCTTTATCGTCAGTGTATGCGAGTGGGTGCCCTCCAAAGAATCCAGTGCCAAGGCCGTGAACATATCTGAATGATTGATAACAAAATCCCAGCATAAGCAGTTGTAATTATTATTATTATTAATGGGTCACATTTAAAAGCACATAATATAGGTACTTGTGTCCTCTAAGAATATATCTCAGTACTTCACGGACACACTCTGTTACACAACAGCTCTGAGAGGTTGATTCCTAAAGAGTATGATGTTGTTGTTGTTGTTGTTTTTTTGTTTACCCTTCTGGGCTCCTGTTTGTGCTCTGTGGCCATGCTCTCTGCTGGCAGTAGCTATAGTAACCAGGACCGTGTCTGTTTCAGGTAAAGTGTATGTATCCCACATTGTGGACTTCTTAAGGCACACGACCAGTCGCACCTCGGAGGACAGTGGCCTGGAGGAACTGTGTAACATGCTGGATCCTGAACACAAGGACATCTCCATAGACCTGGACACTTACCATGCCATTATGAAGGAGTGGATTGAAGACTGTCGCAATCAGCGGTACATGCGTGTGCACACAATCTGTTCCAATACAACCCCAATATAGTCACTAAAGCTGTGCCACTCTTTGCCCGGGTAATGCTGTGGCTTCTAGCAGTGTAGTGTTGATTTAGAATAGATTGGCTTTGTTTAAATTGACTTGTAATTGACTCTGATGATGTGGGGATATGGGCTAATGTCAGGCGGATTTGGCTGGTGCTTAAGATTCAAGGTAAAGTTTAAAGTGAATTGACTGAACTAAAAGCTCGTTTGCCTGCCAACTTTTTGATTCACTTATTTTCTAAAACCGCTTAAATGGACTTAACTGGATTTCCTACATAAATCTCATATGGATTTGAGAACTTTGAAGGATTTATAGTGCTATCGTTCCATCTGCACTTGAACCAAATACTGATTGATTGTGCAACTCCAGGTAGTATTTTTACCTTAAAATTAAAGCTTTAAAATCATTGCGATGCTCCACTGACCTGTGGTAGGGAGAATAAAGCCTCTGTTTGCTACTGCAAAAACTGCACTATGTAACACTAGGGGTTGTGGGTTTGAGCCCAGCTCTAGGTGACTGTCTGAGCTTGGTGTGTTCTCCCCGTGTCCTTGTGGGTTTCGTCCCATGGTCCAAAAAACATGTTGGTAGGTGGATAGGCGACTCAAGTGTCCATACGTGTGAATCTGTGAGTGTCTGTAACCGTACGAAGGACTAGTGCCACCTCCAGGGTGTGTTCCTGCCCTGCACCGAGTGATTCAGGGTAGGCTCCGGACCCACCACAACCCTGAGTTGGATGAGTGGTTATAGACAATGAATGAATAAACTTTAGGAGGCACGCAGGAGCACATATACCAACTCACACCTAGTGTTCCTTTAAAGATGTAGGTCATACTGTATTGTTTTGTATCATGAGTAGGCATTTTACCAACACTCCTTGTTATTCTGGTGAATAATCATTATCATCCAGCCATTATCTGTAACCCTTATCCAGTTCAGGGTCGCGGTGGGTCCAGAGTCTACCTGGAATCATTGGGCGCAAGGCGGGAATACATTCACTCACACACTCACACCTACGGACACTTTTGAGTCGCCAATCCACCTACCAATGTGTGTTTTTGGACTGTGGGAGGAAACTGGAGCACCCGGAGGAAACCCACGCAGACACAGGGAGAACACACCACACTCCTCACAGACAGTCACCCGGAGGAAACCCACGCAGACACAGGGAGAACACACCACACTCCTCACAGACAGTCACCCGGAGAAAACCCACGCAGACACAGAGAGAACACACCACACTCCTCACAGACAGTCACCCGGAGGAAACCCACACAGACACAGGGAGAACACACCACACTCCTCACAGACAGTCACTCGGAGGAAACCCACGCAGACACAGAGAACACACCACACTCCTCACAGACAGTCACCCGGAGGAAACCCACGCAGACACAGAGAGAACACACCACACTCCTCACAGACAGTCACCCGGAGGAAACCCACACAGACACAGGGAGAACACACCACACTCCTCACAGACAGTCACCCGGAGGAAACCCACGCAGACACAGAGAACACACCACACTCCTCACAGACAGTCACCCGGAGGAAACCCACGCAGACACAGAGAGAACACACCACACTCCTCACAGACAGTCACCCGGAGGAAACCCACACAGACACAGGGAGAACACACCACACTCCTCACAGACAGTCACCCAAAGCGGGAATCGAACCCACAACCTCCAGGTCCCTGGAGCTGTGTGACTGTGACACTACCTGCTGCACCTACAATCATTATCAGAATAAGTGAAATATATTAATGGATTTATGTCAGATCTGTCTAGACATTTTGTTTGATTTTCAGGAAGAATGGAAAAGAGGACGTAACGCAAGAAGTGGTTAAACTGCCCGACAACATCACAGGTGACACGCTACAGAGATGTTCCACAGGGGTCTTTACTGGATGATTGTCTATTTTTTTCATACTGACATTACTTCTCTGTCTCTCTCTCATTCTCTCTCTAGCAAGGAGATCAATTCTATTGAACATGACCTCAGGGAGTCTGGAGGCTTTCGGAGAAGAGACCTCCAGAGCTGACTTGTAAGTGTTCTTGCTCTTTACTAAGCCTGCATGATAGTAATGGCATTTTTTTCCCTGCTTATATACGTGTGTCTTGTTTTGCAGCGAGACGTCTGATTTGGTGTTCTGTGTGGCTGACTTGCAGTTTAATAACCAGAAGCTTCAGGAAGAGGTTCGAAAGCTGAAGCAGGTTATTGAGGCAATGGAGGACTCCAATCATAAACTTACTGAGGAAAATGAGGAGCTTAAGTCTCAGGCCAAAGTGTACGCTATCTATCCTTGCTATAGTCACTATTCTCTCTTAATACACCTCCAAATATTCAGTCAGTTGTCTGCCTTGTGATGGACTGTTGCCCTGTTCAGGGTGTGTTCTGTATAGGCTCCAGACCCACTGCAACCCTAAACAGCATGGAGCTGTTGCAGGAAATGTATGACTTGTTTGCATAATTCGATGTGCTGCTCTTTTGCATCCTTGTGTACGTTTGAACCCTCTTTCATTGCTTCACTTCCTCTGATGATCCACAGGAGGGAGCAGCTACTGCAAAAGGAGTGGATGCTGAAGGAGGAGGTAGAGGAGATGAAGCTGGGTTTGAGCTCTTCAGAAGAGAGCAGAGCACGAGCCTCAGCTCAGAGTAAACAAATGGTGAGCCACCAGACTGCTCAAACAGGCAGCAGGTAAAACACAGCTGTATGACTGCACATAGCTGCCTTTACTTCAGTGCATGTTCCTTGCCAGTTTATTAGACACCACTACTGCCATAGGTCTTTATTTTTTACAGGTGCCACCCTGTAAAAGTTGTGTAGCGCAGACTCTCAGGGGGCTAGGACTATACATTATTATGTGCTGGATTCAGTCTAGGTTCGAGAAGTATGGAGTATATTTATTCTCAGATGGGGACAGTTTGTGATGTGTATGAGGGCACTTTTCAATTAGTCCTGTTTTACTTTGTTTGTTTCTACTCAAAGGAACGAGAGAACCAAGCTTTAATTCTGAAGATTTCCTCTCAGCAGGAAGAGGTATTGCTTCTCTTTGTCAATCCAACGTTCTTAATCAGTATGAATGAATCATTTTAGTCTGTGGTCATTTTTTAGCAGGCCAAAGCACATGAGATATTTCTTCAGGCAAAGGAATGACTTTAACAAATAGTATATTTTTCTTCTCGTGTCTCTGATCCTGCTATATTTTTCTTTTCCCATGACATACCACACAATTTCTGCTATCATTACTGTCTTAACCAATAACAAGAACATCAAAATGTCTTTGGAGATGGATGAGCTGCAAAAGAAGATGAAGAAACTTGATGATCTCAATATGGATTTACAGGTTGGGCCTTGTTCAAACGTCTTATGACTTTGTATCATTCATGGAAATTTGTATATCTAATTTAGAAGGGTGAAATTTGATGGTTCTGGATGTTTCCCTCCAGGCCCAGGTCCGTTCATTTGATGCTGTCATAGCAGAGAAGGATACAGCAATGCACGACGTAAGTCTGTCATTACCTCTACGATACCCACCTGCATTTAGTATCTGTTTTAACACCCCGTTGTCTACTTAGACTAACCTTCTCTCTGCAGGGTAGTGAAGAGCCTAGAGTTCCTTCTTTTAATGCTTTCTTTTTTAAATTAGAATATTTATCACAAGTGTAGTGTGTGGAGAGAACCGCAACCAGATGTTTTCCAAGTAGGAAGCTGAAAAAAATGGAGAAGAAATTTTTGTAAACCTTACCACTATTATGAAAAATCTAAATCCATTTGTATGCAGCTGCTGCTATAACACGAATCATGCTCTGCTAGCTGCTAATAGCTGTACAGCTAACAAAGCCAAACAGAAAAACAATATGCAGTTCTCTGTGTTAATACACAGAACGCAAATATTCATAAACTACATGCATGTCATGTTCTGTCTATTAATTGCAGCATTTACAAGTGTTGCCTGTTAGCAAACTGATGCTAACTTAGCATTAGCCTAATTTAGCCTTCACTGCTCCCCTCTCAAAATTTGACCACAAATGGCCACTTAACATAGATGTGATGCACAAGTTGCTTGGTTTAAATCTGGACCTAGGGCTTTAGACAGGGAGCAAATGATGATTTGAAGGCAGAAATTAATCTGAAGCTTGCGCAACGTTAGCTTAAGACGTGTGTGATGTAATCTGACACAAACTTGAACCAAGATTAGGCTCAACTTGAAAAGATTGAAGCAATGATTATTGACTATATTTTCTGGGTGGAATATTTTGTGTGATATTTCTGTGATCTATGGATAATATTATAATAATATAATACGCTTGATGCAGCTATAAGGACCTTCTTCCTATGCATAACAGAAAAATGGGCAGTATTTAGGGAGCAGTCTAGCGATCATTGTTTACAGATTATTGAGACAGCCATTGTTTCCCTACCTGCTTATCTTTCCTCTCATGTCTCCAGAAATCCAGGCAGATAGATGAACTGAAGGCTGCTGTGATGGAGTATTCGTCAGTAACAGAAGTAAAACTTCTTCCTTCTATCCCAGTAAACACTTAGCCGTTGATTCAACGTTGAAATAACGTAATGACTGCCGTCTAATCAATGTTCTCTTAAGGTTGAAAATGAAAGTTGAAAAGACGTCCAAACAGACATTAAAAAGACGACTATTAGACGTATTTTGGACGTCCATTGACGTTATTAATTGGTCCCGAAATAAATTACTTGTATAAAACGCATTTTGGACGTCCATTGACGTTTAAAATATGTCCTTGACGGACAGACTACTTTTAGACCTATTTTAAACGTCCAGGGACATTCCTTGTTTACTGGGATGTTTATCACATACTTATTCTTGAGCGACGATGATGATTCTGAGATGTTTTGATTGCTCTCTACAGTTGCTAAGAGCTGAGAAGAGAAAGCTAGAGAGCCAGATGCAGATGATGCAGCCTGACATGTAAGAAACACACCTTTCTTAGGCTTCTATTACCCACATTTTCTCGCACTTCATAAGTTATTAATATATTCCATTCCTCTTTGTATGTGAGTGATCTGAGACACCTCTGTGTGTTTCTGTATGTGATGGCATACAGTTCTGCTCTCTCCCTGGCGTACAGACTGAATCAGACCAGTTCGGGTTCTCTGGAGGCTGAGTTGGCCCTGGCACAGCACAATCCTCTTGAGGTTTGCTATAGCGCTTTTTTATTTTGTGGATTGTTTTGCGGCCATAATTTTGAGTGGATCGCTCCGTCTGAACACCCACATGCTCTTAACCGCTGTTTAATAGCATTAGCTCTTTTCTACAACAGCATATAAATCAATGCCATATCTCTAGATATGAACAGTGCTTTATTTTTGGCGCATTGTGTGCACTGCTTTGTCTACTTTGACTGTAGTAAAAACATGCAAGCATCAACCTTCTGTTTTCACATGAGCAAAATAGCTAGGAGAACAAGGGGACACATGCATACAGCACTTGTTACTGAGCTCTGCCTCTTCACTTTTTGCTTGTAGGGTGCGGATCATCTATATTCCTCTATCTGTGTGGCCTCGACTCTGGATGAGACGCTGGACCGCAAGGCCCTTCTGTTTCTTCAAGAGACGCCTGAGCAGATGTCTGTGGAGATTAAAACATTAATTAGTAGATTGGTAACTGCAGTCAATCAGCTTTCGTACAGCATTCTTGCTTTTAAAAGTTTCACCGGTCCCCTTTAGTGCTTGTGTTCACGCTGTATGGACTTTGTGTGCATGTGGTGTTTCAGAGGTGGGAGCTTGAAGAGGATACAACTGCTGTTCTCACATCATTCCGAGGCCTTAAGAAGAGCCTGGAAGCTCAGGACAACAGCAGTGATCTTAAGATACAGGTGAACAGATATTGTGCCTGTAGTTGTCTTCGGATGTTCTAAGATTAATTGGTATCGATCCATGATAGGGCTGTCACCAGGATTTTACTATTGAATTAGCATACAATATATGACATTTCCTAAATAATATTTCCAGACATCAGTATCAGGGCAGCCATGGCCTGGTCCCCACTGCACCATTTGGGTTAGATGCAGAGAATGAATTCTTCTGTGTGGTAGAACAGTGGCTAATAAAGTGATTATGATTCTGATCCTAATTCTAATTTCCATTGTGTTTACTTTTGTGTGGGTTATTATTATTTATTTATATATATTTTTTCTAAGACACACACCGTTCTGGTCTCTGTCCTGTGGCCTTAAGTCAGTTTGTTTGAAAACAATGGTTGTATTTATTTAGGACATTATAAAAAAGAGGGCGGCATGGTGGTGCAGCAGGTAGTGTCTCTGTCACAGCTCCAGGGACCTGGAGGTTGTGGGTTTGAGTCCCGCTCCGGGTGACTGTCTGTGAGAAGTGTGGTGTGTTCTCCCTGTGTTTGCATGGGTTTCCTCCGGGTGACTATCTGTGAGGAGTGTGGTGTGTTCTCCCTGTGTCTGCGTGGGTTTCCTCCGGGTGACTGTCTGTGAGGAGTGTGGTGTGTTCTCCCTGTGTCTGCGTGGGTTTCCTCCGGGTGACTGTCTGTGAGGAGTGTGGTGTGTTCTCTCTGTGTCTGCGTGGGTTTCCTCCGGGTGACTGTCTGTGAGGAGTGTGGTGTGTTCTTTCTGTGTCTGATGGGGTTTCCTCCGGATGACTGTCTGTGAGGAGTGTGGTGTGTTCTCACTGTGTCTGCGTGGGTTTCCTCCGGGTGACTGTCTGTGAGGAGTGTGGTGTGTTCTTTCTGTGTCTGATGGGGTTTCCTCCGGGTGACTGTCTGTGAGGAGTGTGGTGTGTTCTTTCTGTGTCTGATGGGGTTTCCTCCGGGTGACTGTCTGTGAGGAGTGTGGTGTGTTCTCCCTGTGTCTGCGTGGGTTTCCTCCGGGTGACTGTCTGTGAGGAGTGTGGTGTGTTCTCCCTGTGTCTGCGTGGGTTTCCTCCGGGTGACTGTCTGTGAGGAGTGTGGTGTGTTCTTTCTGTGTCTGATGGGGTTTCCTCCGGATGACTGTCTGTGAGGAGTGTGGTGTGTTCTCACTGTGTCTGCATGGGTTTCCTCCGGGTGGCTGTCTGTGAGGAGTGTGGTGTGTTCTTTCTGTGTCTGATGGGGTTTCCTCCGGGTGACTGTCTGTGAGAAGTGTGGTGTGTTCTCTCTGTGTCTGCCTGGGTTTCCTCCAGGTGACTGTCTGTGAGGAGTGTGGTGTGTTCTTTCTGTGTCTGATGGGGTTTCCTCTGGATGACTGTCTGTGAGGAGTGTGGTGTGTTCTCCCTGTGTCTGCGTGGGTTTCCTCCGGGTGCTCCGGTTTCCTCCCACAGTCCAAAAACACGCGTTGGTAGGCGACTCAAAAATGTCCGTAGGTGTGAGTGAATGTGTGTGTTGCCCTGTGAAGGACTGGTGCCCCCTTCAGGGTGCATTAATGCCTTGCGCCCAATGATTCCAGGTAGGCTCTGGACTCACCGCAACCCTGAACTGGATAAGGGTTACAGATAATGAATGAATATATAATACACCCTAAATATTTTTATATTCCAGTTCCAATTTTTGCGCATATTTTAACTATATTTTTAAAAGTTTATTCCTCTTTAAAGGGGTGTATTTCCACTCTTATTCTATCATATTATTGTTGTATCCGTGGCATAAGATGATCTTAAAATGATTAAAAGTAATAAAGGAGTATAGTTTTATCACAGTTATTTCTCTGAGACGGTTATAGAGACCATGAAAATAGCTATAACAACATTTCATTTCAATTCATGCAAAACATAGGTGTTCTTTCAAATTGTGAAAAGGTTCTTCACTTTTACATTTATCTCATTTTATTAAAGAAGCTTAGTCAAAGAACCGGTCGTTGAAATATGAGCGAATCATTAGTAACTCTTCTGAGACATTACAGTGTACAGTTATGACATTTAGCAATATGTAAAAATACCTCAGGGGGAGTGAGGAAGAATGAGATAAAGAGGGAGTTTGTGGATGTGTGTGTGTGTTTATAAATGAAAATTTTATTGCTGCTCTATGCATGAGCAATTGGATTACATAAGACCACTGTCCATTCTAATCTCTGAGGGGTACTCAGAACACATTATGTAACTAACTATGCCATGTTCAGTGTGTGTGTGTGGTGTAGAACAGCTTTCCCCGCTTATTAACAGTCCAGGCTGTGACTAAATCCTAACAATGCTAAGAAGCAGCATGGATATGTTAATCTGGGTGAGTGTCCTTTAATTCTGACCTTGATTGGATGGCCACGATTACTTCTTTACTAGGAGCAGTCAGTGTTCTCCAGATTTTAATTCTCACTTTGTTAGCGTTGTAGCCCAGAAATGCAGATAGCTGTTATAAAGTTGGTGGTTCTGACATTTCCAGCAACACGTACGTGCCGTACACTTACGTTTTTATTTTATTTTTTCTTCTCAACTGTTGGAAGAACTTACATCAAGCTGAAAGTGACACTTTGTGGTCAGAAGTGAGAGCGTGTGGGGTACAGCGGTGCAGCTCAACACTTTACAAACACAGCAGCTGGTGATACATACCCTCTCTATGCTCTTCTAGTTAAGTTGCAGATTAAAATATACTTGTGTAGTGTGGCCAGTGCAGTATGGCTGATGCCTAATGTAAACATGGACGTGTGTCATTATTGTGAAGCCCCAAATAGCCACCTCATGTGGTACTGTTGTGTATGAATGCGAGTTAATAATCAGCCTGTTCCACGAGGATATTATTACTTTTATTTTTTTTTTTTAATGGACCTTTTTGATTCTTCAACACACCCCTAGAACCCCCTTCATAAACACAGGCTGATGGTGTGGATGCTCACAGCCTTAAAAAAAAAAAGTGTTAAAAAACGTGTTACTGTTGGTGTGCACATGCGGCCTTCTGCAGTTTCAGTTTCAGCGAAGACCATGTTATAAGAATAACGGCTGGTGCAGCTCTATTAGCTTTATGTCCCTTCTCACTAAACTTCACTGCCTGTTTCCATTGAACATGTGCGCTCTGAGGACCTCATGACCTAGAGATAAGGAAAATGACGACTAGCCTACAGTGCTGACTGTAGGTCAAGGCTAGCATGCGCTGCTAAAGTGGTCTTTCCATGCTCTTCTCTTCCTCCACAGGGCCTGCAGGTGCATCTGGAGCAGAAAAGAAGTGAGTGGACTTACAGTCTGGAGCAACTTAATCAATACACTGACTCGCTGGAAAAGGAGCTGCTGAAGATGGCCAGTAATGTGTGTCACACTCGTACAGAGACGAGGCAGATGTCTGTCAGGTGAGTGGGTGGAGCCTTTTAGCAGATACAAGGAATAATGAACCCAGAATATGGTAATGTTGCGCAATCCATAAGCGACCGGCGTATATGAATGTGAGCTTATCATAGAATGTGGGTGTGTATGAAACATCAGGGAATAAGGTCTTTAAAAAAAAAAAAAAAAAAAAAAGATAATCACCCACTTGCTGCTACTAAATGCATTGTAAGACTTAAGAATGAAACAATTAATAATGGTTAATTAAGAGAATATTAGAAGAGCCCCGACATTAAACATCCCTGTTTGAGCAGCTACAGCTCGGTTTAAAACACTCTGGACTTTTATTCTGTAATGGCACTTTAGTTCTTTTCTTTTATTGTATAATTGTAAATTGTTTGACTCGTGTTTTCTTTTACTCTTTTTATGCCTTTGCTTTTATTGCACTATTTTAATTGTTTTAATGGACATTTATGATTTTGTTCTTGCTTTTAATTTTAACTTTTTTACCCCCCCCCCCCCCCTTCTGTAAAGCACTTTGAATTGCTCTTGCATGAAGGGTGCTCTATAAATAAACACGCCTTACCTATCGATCTTAAGTGTAATTACAACAATTACATACACAACGTTTAAACGTTAACGTTAACATGCTAGTGCTTGGAGGAAGCTTTTTTTTTAATTAATTTATTTATATATTATGTGTATTTTTTTTATGATTTTTTTATTAGAATCTTAATTTGTTGAGTACATATTTCAGGGAGAGCGTTAGCATTGAACAGAGCAGCTTTAGTAGAGAAGATTAAATCAGCACAGCTCGTGGCTCAAACATGGGAGGCGTGGTAGGTGACGAAACAGGAGCTCCGTGTGAGAGAGTGTATGACAGAGAGAGAAGGGGGAGGGGGAAAAGTGAGATTTGGTTATGATTTTTAATACATATTTTAGCATAAAAAAATGAAATGTACACTCTGAACTCAGCAGTAGAAACACTCCATTTTAAAAAACTATATAAAACCACTAAAAACTATGAATTAGTAAGTTTTGTCCTAATTTGATTGTTAAATCCCATTGTTAATTAGTTAGCACTAATATTAACAGATACACACCTATTCCTCTGTCACAGCTCCTTAAACAGG
Source organism: Hoplias malabaricus (assembly GCF_029633855.1). NCBI lineage: Eukaryota > Metazoa > Chordata > Actinopteri > Characiformes > Erythrinidae > Hoplias > Hoplias malabaricus. The sequence goes on from NC_089803.1 coordinate 67,714,426, forward strand.
TGATTGGGCCCTCTCTTGAGAAATTGAGTTGAATGGACAAGGAATGAAGAAAGAATTGTAAAACACTCAGCTTTTCTTGAGATGTGAACTCTGCGGTTTAGCGGCCCGATTCCGAGAGGCTATTCTGGGCGACCTTTCCCTCCCAGCCATTTTTGGTTCATTCTGAGAGTATCATTTCTAATCTCTCACATGGCAGGTTTCCACGGTTACAGTTAAAGGAGGGAGGGGGTAAGATAAAAGGCACGGTGAGACACTTATCGGACTGGGTGTGTGGACTTTGGGTGGTTTCGGGCATTGTAGCAGCTGGTTGGGGCCCAAGCACTGCAAGTGAACTTTAAGAAGAATGGGGCACTGCATGGGTCTGCGGATTGGGTACAGTATGTCCTGCTCTGCTTGCTAATAGTTAAGATGAACTGAAGCTGATGGTGAATGAATTTGGGGAAGTGCGTGATTGTGAATTGAGACCAGTGATGTCACTTCAATTTATGTGAACGATTGTTTTCATTGTGATGAGCTCGACTCGAATGAAACTCAATTTATGCTACGATATAAAATGCTACTTTGTAATCTGAAAACGTAGGTTTATTTATTTGTTCATTTTCTGCTTGAAAATGCAGCTCAAAAATCACAAGGTGCCAGGGGTAACCGGCTTTTTTGTATACAAGAAACGCACAAAGATGGTATTTTGTTCTGGTTTGAGGCTAGGACCCTGAACACAATGGACCAGACTGACTGTTAGCTGTGGTTATGCTGGATTTCTGTGATTATTTCAGTCCGGTCGAAGTTTAAACAATTTTCCAACGCTGGTTGTCAGTTTTCCTTGGCGTCTGATTGGTCAAAATCATTGACAGGTTGTAATCAATCTATTTTACTATGCTACGTAAGCACACCTCACACAGGTAGCCTTTAATTCTAGCTGTTACAGTTCGATCAGTGCCACAGTGGTTTATTTCTCAGCCCTGTGTGTGCAGCAGTGTCTTGTATGATTTGATTTACACGCTGTAAATTTAGCACTAAATGTAAATGACCGTTTCGTGTGGTGCATCGTTTGTAGGGTGCAGGAGCAGGAGAATCAGATACAGCAGCTGCGAGAGGAGCTGGATCAACTGAAGACGCCGCAGGACAGCAGAGAAGCCAGCAGTCAGACACCAGACAACGCCCGGCAGGTACCTTACTCAACCTGATGTAAAACATGCAAAAGAACCGACATGTTTTAGTCAGCTTTGGGCCTCCAAGCCATGTGATATTGAAAAGGAATATGGTGTGGAAGCATCTACCCAAGCCTTGAAGTTATAAAATGAGGATGAGATGAATATCTAGCAGGCTGCATGCGGAGGCCAGAGATTTTTCAGTAGAGGCCATTAGGAGCAATATGTGTGGGTGCGTGAGTGGGTACTGCAAATGATCCGTTTTCAATCCAGCATGGAGCACTCTTCTAAACTGAAAGATACTGGATATTATCCCAGACTCTTACAGACACACATTTCATTCGCTTTTTTTTATTACAATTTTCGTTTTTCTTCATATCTGGCATCGCAGTACAATCCTCCCGAGGCTGTTTTGAATGAGCAGGTTGAGTACAGTAATTTAGCATGTTCTGGAACTCTTGTAGGGCAGCATGGTGTCACAGTCACACAGCTCCAGGGGCCTGGAGGTTGTGGGTTCAATTCCCGCTCCGGGTGACTGTCTGTGAGGAGTTGGTGTGTTCTCCCTGTGTCTGCGTGGGTTTCCTCCGGGTGACTGTCTGTGAGGAGTGTGGTGTGTTCTCCCTGTGTCTGCGTGGGTTTCCTCCGGGTGACTGTCTGTGAGGAGTGTGGTGTGTTCTCCTGTGTCTGCGTGGGTTTCCTCCGGGTGCAAAACACACGTTGGTAGGTGGATTTGCGAGCCAAAAGTGACTGTAGGTGTGAGTGAATGTGTGTGTGTCGCCCTGTGAAGGACTGGCGCCCCTCTGGACCCACCGCAACCCTGAACTGGATAAGGGTTACAGATAATGAATGAATGGAACTCTTGTCTGTTCCTAATGATGATAAACAAAATATTGTGATATACACTGAATGTTTAGGTACCAAGTGGGATGTAGAAACATGTAGAAAATGTGCTCCAGCAGACATCGTGTTACATTGGGAATTTTACTTGGTGAACTCTGAATTTGGCACGGAATAGGTTTTCAAAGGTAGCTTCACTTTCACTATGTACTTATTTCTGTGCAACGCTCAGGTTGTAGAGGACCTGGATGGCTCATCGCTGGACTGGGAGGAGGACTGTGCTGTTGAAGAGAAGATCGTGCTTGGGCTCAACAAAGTGGAGAACTGTCCGAGAGCTCCTGACCCTAAAGACCAGGAGGCGAAAGGCCTGAGTGAGACCCAGAATGTGGAAGAGGGAGACTGTGGAAAAGTTGAGAAGCAGCTATTGAACAGGGAAAGGGAGACGGCGCGCGATTCTGTAGTCGAGGCCGAAGAGCTCGGCGGCTCCACCCTGTCCCAGAAGAGTCTGCCAGAGCCGGAATCATGTGGTGAGAATGGCATTACAAACCAATTGACTAGCATTAACAGCTGCATGGCTTGAAAAAGTAACCGTTGTGCAACACTGAACATTATAAATGTGTCGGTGATGCAGTTCAAAGGCTGCTGTTTTCCAAGGCCTCCAGTGCTGATGTTGACACTGGTCTTGACCCGCTAATGGCAATGTTCCAAAGGACTTGTTCGGCGTCAGTGTCCAAACTCCTTAGATAATATAATCCTTTTAATCCCCAAAGCCACAGGGCAGGCAGCCATCCCTGAAGCTTAACCCCGAGGCCTTGTAGCTCCAGGGCCCCTGACTCCAGAATTCAGCCTTCTATGGCTTTTCTGCCTCAGACACCCTGCCTTCTTTGGCTACGCTCAGAGAGACTTAGTCTGTGAGAGGAGCGCTCAGGTGCTAATCCACTGGGTTTCTCACTGCATGACTGCAGAGCACACTTCAGAGACTCAGCACATGATTAGGGGGATTCTGCTGTCATAATATAACCAAAAATATAAACAGGAGATTTGAGGACACGGTGAGGGCTTGTGGAATGTTTGTGTGTGTGTGTTTTTAATAACTGATCCAGGTTTTTAATTTTTTTTTCTTTTAGAAAACCTACTCAGTGGTGAAAAAGACCTCCAGGAACATGGTGGACCTCAGCAGGTAATCAGCTCTTGCATGTAATGCCCACTGAGATAAAGACTATAGTGGAAAGTACTGGTTACTAGCATCTAGCTGCATAAATGCCAACCATTGATTCTGTCTGTGGCCATTTGAGGTGTAAATATCTTGTTGAACTTCCACATTTTTAGTAAAAACTCATACCATAGCAGGGGGTTGTCTAGTTGTCTCCACGAAGGGTTGAAGCGGCTGCAGATTTTTGATCCAAACGTACGGGAGGACAGTAGACCTCACTTGTTTAAACAGTTGGTCTCAGTCTTTCCTTGCTTTGTTGAATATACGGGCTCTGATTTAACTTCACTGTCTAACAGATGTCCACTTCCCTGAAGAGCACTACATTTTATATAAAATGAATGTGTCTCAGCCCACAGCCCACAGAAACAGGCTTTTCCCAGTTGTTGTTGTTTTCCTTTTTATGCTTAAAATGTCCTCCACTTCCTGTAGTTGTAGTGTGTTCAATAGCCATGGAAGGGAACAAACGAAGAGTTAATAATTAGATCAGCTTCAAGGTTTTGATCTTTTTTTCTAATTTGTTGTGAATGTTTATTCAAAGGTCTCTCTCCAGTGACTGGGTGGAACTGATGCACTTCTTTTTTACAGTTCTATCCCTGTTTTTTTAATTGGTAGGTGGTGTAAAGTTGAGTGTGTGAGACTTACACTGTGGATTGTTTGTCTGTGGGTTTTGTTTTTGATTACAGGACCAATAAGAAAAGCAAACAGGAAATATCTCCAGCCACACCTCTGGAATTATGCATTAGTTCATATCTAATTCTACATTGTGCTTTTTTTGATCTGATGCCATTGGTCAGTGAGGACCATGTGACTGCCAGCTGCTGCAGAAATGACAGTTTTAAGAGGATGCTCTTCCTGAACCATGGCATTCAGTCAGGAAATGACACTCTTCTAGGAACTACTTGTGCACCTCTCTCTCTCTCTCTCAAACACAAAGCTATACAGTCACATGTCTGACAGTGGCTGCAATTTGCCTGGCAAATTCTTTATGTGCATATTTGACTTGTGTCAATATTCAAAAGTAGCCAAAGCAGAACAGGTCATCTGTGGAGTGAAATGCAGTCCAGCTCACTTTGTTGATTCTTTCTCTGGCCCCTGCAGGAAGAAGCCAGACTCCCAGAATGCACTGGGCCTGAGGACACCCACGTGCAGGCTGTCTGTTGCGATGCGAGCGAGTCTGCTTCTCTTTCTCACTCCCACACTCAATGTGCTAGTAAGATCTCTCATGCATTCATTTATTTTAGATACTGAGAGCTCTGCCCCGAAGGAGCCAGAACCTTTCAGCACAGATGCAACATTTTGATAAATTATTTGAATATGAACCTGTATGATACCTTTTTCTTTTTTTTAACCTGTCATATTTGTCTTGTTGTTTTATGAATATGGAAATTCATTGTGCATAAAGTATTAATAATTTGCATTTTAAAATTCAAACTAAAAATAAACATTATTGTTGGGGCGACTGTTTTCAAAAGTTGACCTGCACTTGTCACAGCTTCATCAAATATGAGAACATACAGCTCCACACAAGCACAGATATCAAGTGCATGTTCTGGTCTGCATTATACATCAGCATTTTAAATGTAAATTTATAAATGTACACAATTTCCCATAATCACCTAGGTGTAGTTGATTAGCCAACAAAAATGTTTAAGGGTGGGGGGCGGCATGGTGGTGCAGCAGGTAGTGTCGCAGTCACACAGCTCCAGGGACCTGGAGGTTGAGGGTTCGATTCCTGGTCCGGGTGACTGTCTGTGAGGAGTGTGGTGTGTTCTCCCTGTGTCTGCGTGGGTTTCCTCCGGGTGACTGTCTGTGAGGAGTGTGGTGTGTTCTCTCTGTGTCTGTGTGGGTTTCCTCCGGGTGACTGTCTGTGAGGAGTGTGGTGTGTTCTCTCCGTGCTCGCGTGGGTTTCCTCCGGGTGCCCCGGTTTCTTCCCACAGTCGACAAACACGTTGGTAGGTAGATTGGCGACTCACAAAAAAAAGTGTCCATAGGTGTGAGTGAATGTGTGAGTGTGTGTTGCCCTGTGAAGGACTGGCGCCCCCTCCAGAGTGTATTCCTGCCTGGGGCCCAATGATTCCAGGTAGGCTCTGGACCCACCGCGACCCTGAACTGGATAAGCACTTACAGATAACGAATGAATGGATGAAAAAATGAATATTTTCAAACATTCAGCTGTTTCCAGTAAACCAAGAACAATTAAAATAGCTCAACGGAACAAATGTACCAAGCAAACAACTGCTTTCTCAAGATTCAACACAAAATGCCACTTTTAATGACTACTGCAGTCTCAGAATTATCCAACCTCTTGTTGACATGTGTTTGTAGTACTTAGCAGAGCACATGGAGAATCTTAACCCATTTCTCATGGGCAGTGACTTCTAATTCACTCATTTTCTTAGGTTTGCTGTCACGCTGCATCCACCACCTTCAAATTCCATCAATGATTTTCTGTGTTTCAAGTCAGGAGACTGAGATGGCAACTCCAGTCTTTATAGGACACTTCTGAAACAAGCCTGGGTGAACTTTGAGCTATGTTTGTGATCATGGCCCTGTTGGAAAGTTCAGAGACGCAGGTTTTAGCTTCCTCACTGAAGGCATGAAGCCTAGGAAAGTCTTCTCCTAGGATTTTCTAAAACTTGATTGAATTCTCCTGCATGCGGAGGGCAAAATGGATTCAGTGTACTTCATTCTTCCTCCTGCAGATATAATGCTGATCCATAGGCCTGGAAAATTCCAGTGTTATTTCATTGTATTTCAGAACAGAATCTGTTTTAAGCAAATTCGAGCTCACAATTCTCGTGCGTTTGAGTCAGTGATGTGTACATCTTGGAGTTCAGGCATGGAGACCGTCCACGTTTAATATACAACTTACCATGCATACTGAATCATCGGTACCTGTTGTTACCAAATCTCACTGTAGGTCTTGTGCAGTCACTCGAATGTTTCAACCCACCTGCCTCCATCGGAATGTGGTGGCAGCTGGTGATAGCGTCCTTTTTCTGTCATGTCCAGGTGGTGTAGCCAGTGTTCCTTTTTAACTATGAACTGTTTCCAACAGTATCACTAGGAACACTTGGTGCCTGTATCTTTTTCCTTGTTTGTGCAAGGCAATGATCCCTTATATTTTTGGACAACTCTCTTGACGTGCCATATGTTTAAAATGCAATCAAATGTCAGCAACAAACGGCAGTCAAGGTGTTAACAACACCTGATTTGCAAAAGTGTGCTTTTTTTATTTTTAAGAGGGATTCTATTCAGAGAGTTAAATAATTCTGAGACTGCAGTAGTCCATTAAAAGTGAGATTGTTTTGAATTTGGAGAAAACACTTGATATATCAGTTTTGTTGCACTTTTTTAAAATTTTTGGAATAATTTTGATTAGTGCTGTAGCTAAAAGTTAAAAATTTAAGTCAGTAGGTAGTCAAATATTATCTGTAAATACAGGATGAAACATTCTCAACTCTCTAAAACCACTTTCAGGTCTTCTTTAAGCTGCATGTCGATCTATTTAGGACATGGTGTGTCTTACTGTGAAATTTAACACTGAGTCATAATGTGTTCTACACTATGTCAGCAAGACCTGGGTGTGGTTTGAGCCAGACTGAGAAGTTGGGGAAATATAACAATTTTAAACTGTTATTTACAATACGAATTAATGCCTTTCAGATGAACCAAATCTGAACCTTGAGGAAACCCTTCCCAACCCTCTGCTCCAAGATCCGAGCCCGTCAACTGACCTCACGTCACCTCCGGCTTCTGAGTTCGACTCTCCCACAATTGACCGTCCTGGAGTGGATGAGCCTGTTCCTCTGCCTGAGAGGTCAGACCTGCACTGCACACTTCCATACAAGGTGCTTGATATCAATTTATCAACACCTAGTTTATGACCACAGCCTCAGAGCAATAAAACACTGACAAAAATGGACTCTGATAGTTTTTGGTCTGTTTGCTTCTGAAGTGCCTTAGTCACCCCGAGTGTCTCATTTGCCAGTCAAAGTAGTGTTTTCCCTTCCTGGCTGTGTGTGGTGTCTTTTTGCTTGGGCTTGTTAAGTGGGTTATCACTCGTGGCTGAAACCTTGCTTTGCATGGCCGCCACGCACCTGTGTGCCGAGGCTGCTCAGGCGGTTACAGCACACTGCCTTACAGACTCACCACAGTGTGCAAGCCCAACTGCGTCCTATCGTGTCCCGGTACAGGTCCCCGCAGCGATCTGAGAGTGAGGGGAGAGGACCCGAGGGAGAACAGCGTGTGGTCATGAGCAACTCACAGGTCAGTCGGTGGAGAAGGAAAGTTTATTAATTTTTTTCTGTTATCAATCTCCTTTCTGTTATTTCTTGCCCTTTTCTCTCACTTCTCTCTCTCTTCCCCTTTTGCTTTCCTCTTTTCAATTTCTCTCTCTCCGCATGTGTGAATATATATATATATACACCTCAAACTTCCTGCTGATACGTTGTCCAGTGTATAATAGCTAGCGGTAGTGGGACCACAGCTTTCAGTACCAGCAAGCGTTCATTTATGTTTGAGCAGCCTTCAGGGGAGATCCAACCATGGTTCTAGACTTAAGGATGAAGTGCTTGAATTGTGTTGGAGGTTGGTGAACACATTTTTATGCTTTTAATAAGTGCTGGACTTGCACTATTATCCATTACCCATTAGCCGTAATTATTTTGGCTGGGTCATGTCTATTGCTTTGCATCAGTGTGATGTAGATTAGCTAAATCTCCACTTCAGATGAGGTTTATCAGCTTGGGTTAATGCTTAGATATGTTCGGGTAAAATTTAAAGGCATTTTTCTACGTAAAAATCAGGTTCAAAGCTACAGAAAACCTTCAAAAAAGTCTTCACAGCTTCTGTTCTCCTGCACTTAACGTACTCTCAGGAAGGTGGCATGCTACGATATCCTCTTTATGGTAATGTTAATCAGTCCCACGCCTCGGTTGGGTGGTTTTATTGAACACCTCTTATATAATACTGAAGAGATGGCCACTCAGGTCCAGAGGCTTGGCTATGATCTCCCTGGAGTGGATATTTCAACGAGTGAGGAGCCCGCAGCTATTTTTTGCTTCGTTTCCATGGGATGCTCTTGCACAGAAAAGACTTTACTTGTCCATCAACGCCCACTCTTCCTTTTCTTTATTTGGTTTTGTTTTATTATCTTTGTATAACCCTGCATCCATATGAACAGGTTTTTTTTTTTTTTTATCTTTGGTGGTGTAAGTTTAAACATCTCATCCCTTTTCTTCCACATGGCCCTATTGATTTTCTGGAATCTGGTGCAAAATATGGTCATCCTGGACTAAGGTTGTATGAGGACCGAGGGACCTGGAGGTTGTGGGTTCGAGTCCCGCTCCCGGTGACTGTCTGTGAGGAGTTTGGTGTGTTCTCTCAGTGTCCGCGTGGGTTTCCTCCAGGTGCTCCGGTTTCCTCCCACAGTCCAAAAACACACATTGGTAGGTGGATTGGCGACTCAAAATGTCCGTAGGTTTGAGTCTGTGTGTCCAGGAAGGACTGGCGCCCCCTCCAGGGTGTATTTCCGCCTTGTGCCCAATGATTCCAGGTAGGCTCTGGACCCACCGCGCCCTGAACTGGATAAGCGCTTACAGATGATGAATGTATGAGGACCGGCTTTGGTACCCGAAGGTTGCTGGTTCGACCCCCAGGACTTGCAGGAACATCCATGGTTAAAGTGCCCTTTAGCAAGGCACTGAACCCCCAAACGCTCACGCTTTGGGTGTGTTCACAGCCCGTAGTACACTCTAACGCACCTCCAGTCAAACATACAGATGATCAAAGTTGAACCCCAACTCTGCAGGAATTTGGAGTCCAGGAACAACAGCTTTTACAGACGAACTAATCCATGAGTAAAATAGACTCCGACTTGGGCAAGAATGTGAATTTACGCCCACGATTATGGTCTGGAGGGCTAGGATTGTTGTGGGAAATACAAACCCATCACAGCAGACAGCGCTTCAAACTCCATTTTCCCATGGACCTGAAAAGATGTACAATTTCCAAATGTTTGAATCCACAACATCCTTCAGTGTGTTTGAATGTGTGTGCGCTGTGTGGCGTACTCCACCCCCACAAGTTAAAACTGCCTCTCTCTCTGACTGTCGATATTTCTTTATTACTTGTCTACCTTAGTCTTCCTTTTCTCTCTCGTTCCCTCACTCGTTCCCCCTCACTGTTAACGAGCTCTAGGGCTCTCATACACATTATGTAAGAAATGAGCACTTGGAGCTTCTTCACTCTCTGCATACAGCAGTGCACAGCTCTCATTTTCCAGATCTCATGCCATGGGACAGGTATGAAGCTGCGTGTGTGTGTGTGTGTGTGTCTGTTACTCATGGCATCACCAGATCACTCACTCATGTTGCTTTACTTCCCTCCCATAGAAACTGACTCAGGAGCAGCTTGGTGACGTGCCTTCAGTAGTGGACAGGTAAGACCCTTTTAATGCTTTCATCTGCTTAGATAATGACTATATGCAATCTTTTTTTTTCCATTTTCCTGAGTGGAAAGGAGGGTTCTTTTCAGCATGTAGTGACTGGAAGCTTGCATTCCAAGAATCTGTGTAATTTTAAGTGTGATTCCCTGATCTGATAAGTGTTTCTCTCTCTCTCTCTCTCTCTCTCTCTCTCTCTCTCTCTCTCTCTCTCTCAGAAGCTGTCTGTTGCCTGTAGCAGAGGAAGAAGAATCGATGCCAGAGTCGGGTCAGCAGTTGAACAGAGCAGGTCAGGGGAAAAACTGTGAAATGCACGAGTTGGAGCACCTCTAGTCGAGATGTTTTAGTGCCCAATATATTCTCTATTTGATCAGTAAAATATATTTGAAAAGAAAAAAATGTATCAATTATTTATTTATGGTGAGTTCTCTGTAAAGAATGTGCTTATTTTTAATGGAGAAAATCATTTAATTGAAGAAGAGATGCCCAAACTCATGCATACACGTTTGGCACGAGAGTTCTCCGACCATATTTTCTTTTTCTTTTGTTTCCCTCTCCTTTCAACCCCCCCCCTCCTCCTACACTTCCACCCACTCCACTGTTAGATATGGCAAAGACAGGCAGTGAAGAGGCAGTAACTGCACCAAGCTCTGACTCAGCTACAGCAGCAGGACCCAGCAAAGTCGGCAATGAGTCCATCCAAGCAAAGGAACACACTTCAGATTCCGCACGGGGGAGTCCACCACCCACAGGCTCCAAAAAAGACTCCCTGGCTCTCCGCAGCAGGTTCAAGAGAGACTTGGTGAGACACATCCATTTTACGTTCTTATGTCTTTGACAGCAGCGAATATCTAGTCCTGCCGGTCACGCTGCTTGAATGCTTTTCGTTTTCGTTCTAGCGTAGGCTTGATATCGTAGGGTTCATTCCTGTCTGATCAGATAGGATCCTATTTTCTCTTTTGTTTCTCTCTCTCTCTCAGGAGATGTCCCGCAGCATGGAGGCCATAGAGGAGCAGAAAGCTCAGGAAGATGGTGAAGTTTCAACCAACACAGAGAAAGAAGGTAAACATGCTGTCAATCTTGAAAGAAAAGCTGCTAGGCATTTCAGTGAATTATGCAAATTAGATCTACAGTAGCTTTCATTCAGTGGCAGTCATGTTGGCTCTTTTCTGAAACCCTATTTTAATACATCCCTCTCTTCTGCATCTGCTCTTGGGCAGCTGATATACCGTACCTTACATATTAATGGTTCACTCCCTCCTAGGTGACCGCTCTGTCAGTTCAGAAGATGCCAGCGATTCAAACAAAGAGGATCGCAACAGGTTGATAATATTGTGTATGATCATTTGTTTTGATCATGATTAAATTTACATATAATTGTCATTCTCAAACATGTTTAAATTTCATCCTTTACAGTCTTTCTCAAAGTGATAAGGAGATTGAGGTTAGTGTGCTCTTTGAATATTTTTTTATAATTTTTATAAAATGACCAACAAAAATGGTTAAATATTTGTACATTTTCATTATCCCTTTTCCTTCATAATTTGTTATTCATACATATACATACTTTTATATCGGAATATAGGTAGAGTACGTAATTTTGCAGAAAGTCGCAAGATAAGATTGTAGCCACCTGCTACGTTTTGCTCTCCGTCCAAAGCAACCCCCAAATTTGCACTGCCTGACTACAGCTAGAGGAGTCCACAGCTGAGAGAGTGCATAGGAGAGAGCAGTAGAAAGTGGTATCTTTCTTTGATTAGCAGCGTGGGCTGTTGTAGGTGTCAGCACAATTTTCCAAGCCATTTGTGTGTAGCTAACTCCCTAGCTTTCAGCAGTGTGAGGGAGTCTTCACATGAGCAAATGGGTTCTCATACAGACTGCAGGGAACACGTGGGAAGAGTCATGAGGTGTGTAGGTGCACAGAAAGCTAAACCATCCAGTTATTATATTCATTCTGTATGGAATGACTGGAGGTCTCTGCTTTTAAATGGTCACAGCTGGCACAGATGATGATTTTAGAGTACAAGAACATCAAAAGATCAGAAATACTTCTAAAATAAATGGCATGCTCCAGCTTTGAGGCTGTGTAACAGCTCATTGGCTGCAGATGGTGTTAAAACATCAGGGGTCTTGTCTTTGCTCTGGCACTAGGCGGAGTTCCACCGATTGTCTCTGGGTTACAAGTGTGACATGTTCACGCTGGAGAAGAGGCTTCATCTGGAGGAGCGCTCGCGAGACCTAGCCGAGGAGAACGTTCGCAGGGAGGTGTCCAGCTGCCAGGGCCTACTTCAGGTGTGTTCCACTTACTTTTCTCCCACACCTGTTGCCTTAATTGCATCTTCATTTGTTCAGAAAACTTGCTTTAATTTTCAGTAGATGATTATAGATCATTTTTAGACTTGAGATGTTGAGGTCTGGGCTTTGGAGCCAGGGCACTTCCTTTTCCTTTCAGACCTAAAGCACTGACCTATCATCTTATTGTGGAAAGTTGGAGAATGTGTTTTCCAGATCTAGACCAAAGCAAGACTAGCCTCTTGCCAATAGCCTTAAGTGCTGTTGATGTAGTTGGCCATTATAGCGCTCTACCAGCTCTAATATTGTTCTATCTGTATCCGTTTAGTCATTTTTCCTTTCTTTGGACATGTTTAATGAATGCATCATTATTGCTACATTTTGCATGGTAGACATTAAAAATGCCAGGTGTTTCCTGTCTATCTCCTGCATCGTCTTTGTCAGAAATGCAAAAAAAAAATGCAAATGAAGATTTCTTTCATTTGCAAGATCAAGATAATTTTACCCTGTTACCCAGCATACATGAAGTATTTATAAATATCTAGCAACAGTGTTATACATGATATGTTTGTAACTGGAGGCTACACACTAACACCATATCACCTGATCTAACCACCAGGATGGGAAATCCCTAAACAGCTGCATGAAGGTTACTTCCTCAAAGGCCTACAGTTAATGGGTAACCGATTTTAGCTGCCCGTTCCAGAATTCGGGTTCGCATGCTGCGGTTGAGTGTGTTGATCACATGTTTGGCACATTATGAATACAGCGTGATGGTTTTTGCTTGCTCTGTATACTCAGGCTCTGCTCCCCCTGTGTGAGGATGATAACCAGTCTATGGAGATTATCCAGCGGCTGCAGAAGAACCTGGACATCCTCATCCAGTCTATGATCAGAGTGTCCAGCCGCTCAGAAATGCTGGGTGCCATTCACCAGGTCCGTATCGCCTGATTATCTGGTTTCGTCTATTCACAAAGAGGAATACAGTGGAACCTCTACTAACGAACCTTTCCAAGATACGAACCAGACATTTGAATATTTTTTGCCTCCACCAACGAACCACGACTCTAGAAACGAACCCGAGCCTCCGCCGAGCCGGCGGCTGGAAATGGCCACTGACCCCAATAGGCGAGTCTCCCAGCGCCCAGACTTGAGTGAGCTTTTAAGATTAGCACATTGTAGCTTTAGCAATTTAGCATTAGTGTAAATAGCAGACATCGAAATTCGTGCTAAGTTAAGCCGTATCTACGCTTCGTCTCCCCACATTCACCGCCTACTCTCCGTTATTCCCCCCACCCCCCCACCTCCCGTCATACAGCCAGTGCCTGTGTTACTCCTCCAGCCAGTCATCACCTCTTCAAGGTAGTGATATGTAACCACTTAAAACTTTATTATTTCTTTTTTATTACTGTTACCACTGTATTTCTTTTATTTTTAGTAATGCTACATGTATTTTTTTTTACTAATTTGAGAGTGTTGTAAACATATATCAGTGCAAAAAGGGTGATTTTCGGGGGCTGGAACGCATTAATTGCTTTTCCATTATTTTAAATGGGGAAAATTGACTCGAGAACGAACTTTTCCACTTACGAACCGGGTCACGGAATGGATCAAGTTCGTAGGTAGATGTTCCACTGTAGTAGCTATATTCATAAAAATGGACAAACAAAATGGACATCACTATCCTTATGTGGAACACTGAAGTTTGAATTCCTATTCTATGAAACTGATTGATTAGTGTCTCAGTGTTCAATGTTTATTTGCTATAAAAGCATCTGCTGAATGTCTCCAAGCACCTAATTTTATGTTATGAGAGAAGGAATTGCATTGAGAATTGCAGGGAATTTATCTGAGTAGTTGTCAGTGCTATTACAATTTCCCAAATTCGGTCCTGGGGAGACACTCTTTTACACACTCTGTTTGATCAAGTGTTTGGTAGTCGAAGGTAATCCTAAAATGTCACTAGTATGGCGCCTTTCCACATGATACCTAATCTACTCTACTCTGCTTTTTGCTTTTCCATTAGGTAAATTGGAGATGGGTCTGGTTGCAGCAGGGACTCCACACTGCATGTGACTTAAATTAACCCCAAGCTTTGGAAATGCACTCTCAAGCCCTTTGCTCTGTGGACCAACATAACATTGATTTTGTGTTGAGCGTTTTAGTTCAGTTTTAGATCTGGAACTACATAACCATCACTCACAGTAGTTTGCTAGCATCATAGCAGTTATGTCTCGTGCACAGGGTTCGGTCTGGTATGTCCACGCCCTCAACTAATTTCTTTGGCCACTTGGGATTTGAGTGCATTTCCAGGGTTTGGTGGTCAGTTTATGTAACACATGCACTGTGGAGCCCCTGCTGCAACCAGGCACTCCTGGGCAAATTTGGTACCTGGAGCTGGGTACTATTTTAATAGTTGCTCGCTTGTGGTCCCAGGTGAGCCAAGTAAGATAGGTACCATGCAGTGGAAAAGCAGTACCAGTAGTGTGGGTTCATGGACAAGGGTTGGGGGGGGGGCGGTACTAGTTTCACATATCCAGATACATTCTCTCTCATCAGTTTCTCAGTCCTGTGTTCACATGTGGATTACTCATACATCCTGTGTATATATGAGGGTTACTCACACTGGGTTCTGTGTAGGAGAGTCGCATGGGGAAAGCAGTGGAGGTGATGATTCAGCACGTGGAGAACCTGAGGAGGACCTACACTAAAGAGCATGCTGAGCTGGTGGAGCTCAGAGAGACCCTAATGCAGAATGAGAGGTCCTTTGGCTCGCACACAGAGAGGGGTAAAATGCACTCGCTAGTGGTTTTACAAGAGCGCCATTAGTGAACCTATATAACAGTGTTTGCTTTTTCACACCACAATCTTGAACTCAATGCTTTATCTTTTAAACACATAATAATTTGTCTTTCTGCAGATGATTTTAGAAACAAAAAGCCAACCCCCCCGTACTACAAGGTGAGATCAAGAGGTTTTTGACAAGAGTAGACTACTGTTTTGATATAATTGCTACTACAGTGGGTTATTCTGCAAATTATTAATTATTGCTATACACTGGTTGTTGGTTGTTGTTTTTTATTGTTATTGTTAAAGGGCTGACAACTATTTATATATTGTGAGGTTTGTCGTCTCATCTTCTATGGATAGGAGCATGTATATTAATAGTAATGTCATTTGATTTGGTATCAGCCCTGGAATGGAGTTTTTAGAAACTGTAGACCAGTTGTTTCTTATGTAAAGGGTAACAGGTTGAATTCTACCTTAGCAGCCTACGTGTGTCATATGTCATCAGCCGTATTGTTCACATTCTTTACAGCAGAACCCCCGACGGGTCAGCATAGCTGGATTCCCACGCGGCGGACAGATGCACTTCGACATGGTGAGAAAGAAAGTCTGCCGTCTCAAAGCGTTCCAGTCCGATGTTTGCTTGGAAACTTAGACTTGTTTTGAATCCACAGACTAAAGACGGCATGGAGACTGAAGCGGAGAGACTGTCCCGAAGATCGCCTTGGTGAGTACAAAGGTGGGGGGGGGGGGGTCAACATGGCATTGAAACCACAGAGAAGTCGTACTTCCCCTTACACTCAAAGCAAATTTTGAGGTCATCCAGATCACAGCTCCAACCTGATATTCTTAGAGTTCAAATGAATGATGTGATAATGAAGGTAGGTCTTAGAATTTGCATTTCTGTGTAAACTGTTTAGTCCGATTGCCTTCGAGACAAACCATCAAACAAGCCGTACCTCTCTGGAAGACAAAGGAACATCTCACAGCACACGACCAGAGCTGGTTTAGAATGTTTTACAGTGCTGAGATCCCAGATCACATCCCGAGCACTGAAAGCCATGTGAGCCATGCTGTCACAGTATGCCATATCTCAGCACATTGAGACAGGGTGTGTGTGTGACGCTTCACAGGAACGTGGTGGGGAAGAATGCTCAGCGGCCACCTCTGAAGCGTTTCATTAGCTCCGGAGGTTGGGCTGAGACTGATGGGCCTGCTCTTATTAATAGGTAAGGACCCCCTGCTCCGTCCGTGACCGCCGCTGCCGCCTGCTGTTTGTCAAAATCCATTAGAGGAATACTTTATCCAAAATGCTAACAACATAAACAAAGCTTAGAGTTATTGAGCTTATTTCAAATGTGGTAGACACGATTGATAATGCTGATGCACCACTGTATTTCCTTTGGTCCACCTTGTATATGTAAAGTCAGAGACGGTGGGTCATCTGATGCTTTACGGTTTGTGTTGGTCGTCCTCAGTTCTCATTCCAGCAGTGACACAGGTTTAAAAACTTTGGCCGCACTGCTGTGTCTGATCCACTTCTACTAGGGCAACACAACAACAATACCACCACGTCATTGTCAATGCAGCACTGAGAGTGATTCACCATCCAAACTGTAGAACTATAAAGTGCTCCTCTATAGTCAGTGGAGCTGAGAGAATGGGCAGTGAATTTGTGTAGAAACAAGGAGGTGATGTTAATGTTATGGCTGATCATTGTAAGCCATGTAGTATATTTGAGAATGGAAACCAGTATCTCACAGCTGATGTCATTTGTTCACCAACGCTATCTGTTACAAACATCTCACACCAAAGTAGACACCTCTAACTGCATTTTCGGTGAAGTATTCCTCATCAATCATCTAGAGCCTAAATAGAAGTTTTGACACCACACAGCCACCTCAGTGTCACATGGGAGGATTCAGCTTTGTCATGTGTGTGCAGGTTTGGGAATGAAACAGATTCCCACTCAGAGGAGGAGCACAGGGAGGAGCCGACAGAGAGGAAATCCAGCCTCACTGAGCTGGGCATCAAAATCACCTCAATCATTATGCCAGCCAAGACGTTAGTGTGTTTCTACGGGTCATGCACTTTGCTGCTTTTGTTGCACCTTTGGACTAAGGCTTTGTTCACACCTCATATGTCAGTGTCTTGATTTTGGTTCACGAAGCTGCTAGCTGAGGGAAATGAACATTCAATTCATTGGATAAATAGTCAATATCCGTGTCATTAATGCTCTTTACAGCCTTATTTTGGGGCAAAAGGTGTAATCCAGTGCAACTGTGGAAATTCAAGTTATTGTAATGTTAGTTATTCCACTTCTAAGTTGTTTCTAAATACTTTAGCAGCACAAGCTGAAGGTCACACGTAAACACACTTGGACTCCACAGTAATGCAGATTTGTCCTGATGGGTACTTCTTTAAAGCCCTAGTTTGGTTTTAGAAATACCCATGATGCTTTGAAATGATGCCTGTTTTCTTGATGTTGCTTTAACAGCTTTCTTTCAGTCCTCATGGTTAAATATCTCTCTCCAGTTCTCTGAAACATGAACTGTGTTCTATTTTCAGGCCTTTCTCCACGCTCACTTGAGTATTGCCTGCTTTTGTGTGCATTATTGCTGCTAAATTTGTTACGGAAATTGGCAGAGTTGACTTTTTACACTGATCTTTTCCACATTTTCCCTGGTGTTATTCTATACATCCATTGCCAGAAGTCTGAGTGGCCTTTTTCTGTCCCCAGTCATTTTGGCCCAACACAACAATCCATTAGCTGCCATTACAGGAGCTGTGCATGCCCTCCTGAGCTGTATTGTGTGGTAGGAAGAGATGTGTCTGTATGACATTGATGGAGGTTGTGGATCAGTGTAAAGTGGAATCTTCTGCTCAAAGTGCTGCTGATGGAGAGAGGAGCAAACGCTTTGCTTTCTCTGTTGCAGCCCTAACTTAAACCTCGGTGTAACTTCTAAAACATGTTGCCGCTTCCTTACCGTGCTCCTGAAACCCTACACGGTTTTTCACGTCACTCTCCTCACTAACGTTTCTTCTTTTTCTCACTCAGTTCAAACAATCCGAGTCCTACAACAGAGCAGGCCACTCCCTGCCTGGTGGAGACGCATCCTGCTGTGGCTAGCAGGAGCCCCTGGGTGTGGGTGGCCATGCTGGTGGTCTTGGCTGTTCTTCTGGCTCTGTTGGCAAGTCTGGTGGCACAGCCTGCTGTGGATGCAGCCCCTGTTGGTACTGGAGACTCCTGGATGACCATCCAGCAGCTTCTGTGGCCCTACACTGGGCTCCGGCACAACGGCCAACCCCCGGTGTGAAAGTTGGAACGGCTAGAGACTCTGAACTGAGAGCTCCTCCTAGTGGACAGGAGGCTGGGAGACATGCTTGGGAAGTCTGTGGTTTTTAGTGTGTGTAAGAAATGAAGTACTTGTTTGGAGGATGCAGCCAAAGTACTCTACAGATCTCTGTGTGAGCTTTTGTTTTTAATTGGTAGTAATGACAGATGTGGGGTTCTGAAGATGCAGCCTGCTTGCTAACGTTATGATCACATGCAGTTGCAATGAGGAAAAGTTTACTGGACATGTTGCACATGCTTTTAGTCACGTCACAGTCTTCACTGCTGCATCAGCCGTGTTATGGGGGAAGTAAGTTCTGACCTGTCACAGGGATTATGTGCTTTTGGTCTGCACTGAGGGCCACTTGCACTTTGTGCACGGAGATCTAGAGGGTGGTGACATCACCCACCATGTGGCGAAAAGGGCAACTTCATGCAGATGAATGGCGTCTTCACCGCTTTTAGTTTTTTACTTCTCATCCAAGACTCACACAGCCAGGAGAGCCATGTGAGGAGAAAAAGTGCAAGTGGACACATGGGAAAGGCTGCCTTTTTAAACTTTTACATTCAGGAGTACAAATGACGTTTGTACTGACATTTTAAAGAGTAATGTGTTTTTTTTTTTTATGTTTCCCAGAACGTTGTTGCTTAGGTGTGCACTGAATTAAGACACTTTTGTACAATCAAAAGTTGGGGAAGGTGAAAAGTAAACAATAAAGTGGCACATAGTTTATTTTTAACTTAAGGAAATGTCTGCTCATATTTGGTTTCACTTCAGCCGCTACATGTTGAAGCTCTCATTTGTGGTTTTCCAAAGGTGATTTGTGACAGGATGCAGTTGATTTTATTTTTTATTTCTATGTTAAATATGATTAATACAAACTAAAGCAGCATTTACTGTTTTGTAGTAGTACTCCCCTCATTTTAAAACAGCTGTGACCAGATGTGTAAAGGGCAATTCCACACACCTTAAAGCATTTAGGCTACATTTGTTTGGTCCTGAGTGTTTATATTTAAAATGGTGCACTGTAGGGAAACTACTACTTTCTTTACTGGGTTTTTATAAGCAATTGTTTTTACAGTTTTATTATCTGCTGTCAAACAACCATTAAACCTACGTTTCTTGGTTTTTTTTACATGTAATGTTGATAATGAGGTATGTACCTCTGTCATAAACGGATTTTAAAATGCTCAACTCTAGTCTAACGACCACTGACTTGCTCTGATCATTCTCTTACACTGTTCACTTTTATCTGCGACCTTATGATGGAACTTTACTTACTTCTGGGCCACATAGCAGCCTCTTAAACTTGTGCAGATGATGCACAAAAAAGAAATTTAAACCTATATCTTGAGGTAAATACAGTTCGGCCATTTTTATTAGCAGTTTGGTTGAATTTTGAGCCACGCATCGTTCACAAATCAGTTTGAACTGAAGGAAAGAGAAAAACAGAAGCTGGTGTTTACTGTGAGAAATGGTAGTGTTTTACTGTTACCTCATGAACTGTAGGTACTGTATTTCAAAATGTAGCATTAGTTTTAAAGGAGAAATAAGTCTAACCTGCATTTCTTTATGAGAAAGTGAGCACACGAGTGGCACACAGCAGTCTCTGAACTGTATGGAGGAAGAGATGGTGGGAGTGACTGACTCTGGCCCTGCCCTCAGGGCTCATGCTGTCTCTGAGCAAGTGCAGGAAAGTGGAGTGGAACTCCGTTCCGTTAGCCAGCTCTGACGAGAACTCCTCATTCATTTCTGTCATTTTCAAACGCTGATTCCTCTGAGCTCCCAGCAGGTACAGAGACCACGCCCTCTCTGGCACGGGCCCTGCCTCCAGCTGCTCACAGACCTGAGGTGGCAGGGCATGAGTACATTTTAATGACAATTCACACAATGAATTCTACAGTTACTATAGTTCAGACTTAAATATTTAATAAATGAACCTGTAAATGATTTTAATAACTGCCTTAACCTGTTTGTGCTCAAGCTCCATTGAGCGTAACTGTCAGTTCTGCTTCAGTGTTTTTTGGGGGGTGTTTTGTTTATTCCCCAGTGTCTGTAGCAGGTCTGATTTACAAAAAAAAAAAAAAAACTTGTTTTATCTAAAGACTTACAACATCAGCTGTTAGCCTGAAGATGTAGTTGGAATTAAAACAGGTCCAACCCGATATAGGAGTCAAACAAGTGGGGGATGGATATGTGAAGTATGAGTGACATATTTTAAATGACTATCATTTCCAATGTCTTTTTATTAGTCTTTGATACTCATTAATTAAAAAGGCATGGCTGAATGGTCTGTGGCCCATTTTAACCCTAAAAATGTGCAAGTGTTCTCATATGTTTTAAGTCAGTGGTCAAAAATGGGCCTGTACTGTTCTGCAAACTGAGGTGCACCTGAAGGACAAGATGTTCCTGCTCACACCGTGCGTTCCACTGGCTCCAAGAGAATGCAAATGCTGAGGACACCAGGGCCATTTGCTCATACGCTGCATGCTCTATCAATGGATCCTATGGAGAATACACATCCAGACCATGTGAAGCAGATAGCTCCTGCAGGTTATAAAAATGCTCCAAGTATTTGACAACAATACCAATGTGATTACCTTAGCATTGACCAAAACATATTTGTCTGAGTACTCATTGACAAATATGTTGACTCCAGAACGCCTCATAGCTGTCTGTAGATTGGACAAGCTCATCCATTTGTCCAGTATATGAGACAGTTCATGAACTTGGTCCATTTTCAGCATACAGTGGTCTCCCTGGGACGAAAACAACCTCGTCTCAAATTCAAGTATCATTTCAGTACACTGACGGTAAATGCTTTTGGTGTAGTGTTCCGTTAA
Source organism: Hoplias malabaricus (assembly GCF_029633855.1). NCBI lineage: Eukaryota > Metazoa > Chordata > Actinopteri > Characiformes > Erythrinidae > Hoplias > Hoplias malabaricus. The sequence continues at coordinate 67,735,326 of NC_089803.1, forward strand.
TAAGTTCACTAACCAGAAAAGATCTGTTAGGCACCAACCATATTCATTCATTCATTCATTATCTGTAACCCTTATCCAGTTCAGGGTCGCGGTGGGTCCAGAGCCTACCTGGAATCATTGGGCGCAAGTCGGGAATACACCCTGGAGGGGGCGCCAGTCCTTCACAGGGCAACACACATTTACTCACACACACACACCTATGGACACTTTTGAGTCGTCAATCCACCTACCAACGTGTGTTTTTGGACTGTGGAAGGAAACCCACACAGACACAGGGAGAACACACCACACTCCTCACAGACAGTCACCCGGAGGAAACCCACGCAGACACAGGGAGAACACACCACACTCCTCACAGACAGTCACCCGGAGGAAACCCATGCAGACACGGGGAGAACACACCACACTCCTCACAGACAGTCACCCGGAGCGGGAATCGAACCCACAACCTCCAGGCCCCCGTGTGACTGCAACAATACCTGCTGCGCCACCGTGCCGCCTTAATTATAGTCTTAATTATAATGCATAATAATCTTAATAACCATTTTATAAAGTTTTTGTTTTCACCTAAGCATTCCATTATTTTCACAGTGTAAACAGGAGTGAATTCTGAAATGTTAATGCACTGACTATCTTTCAGTCCAGAATGGGATATGGGCGGCACCTTAGCATACAGTACTCCAACGGCCTATTCCTAAGGCCTTGTGGACTTACCTTGACAGTGATGCTGACTTCGGTGAGGGCTGTAGTGATGGTAAACAGAACACAGTCCTGTCCCAGTGGCCTCAGCTCCCAGGACTGGAAGGGCATATTTGCGTAAGTCTCCTGAAGCAGAGTGAAGGCGTAGAAAGATTCCATCTTACAGGAGATGGTACGGGCCTCAGCGTTGTACGACGTCTCCATAATGGAGTCTGTTCTCCAGTGTTGGCCTACAATCAACCCAGATTATGCTCAAGAGAGGTATGAATTTAGAAACAGCAATATACCTGTTTATATCAGATTACAATCTATGTAAATAAATGAACCAATGAGTGAGTGACTGTGGTTAAAATGGATATAATGCACACACTCTTCACATGAATCTCCAGGTGTAAAAGGGTTTATATGACATAGGCAGTGTATCAATCAGTTACCAACAGGGTCCCAACGGGCCACTTGCGGCTCCTCGAGAAAGATCACAGAATCAGGCAGGACTACGGTGACCCCTACAGGTGGGGAATGGGTACTGCTCTCCTCCACCTTCCCCGAGGCTGAGCTGGGCACATTGAAGTGTTCTGATGGGTATGGGAAGACCTGTAGGCCCGTGTCTAGGAGCTGAGGAAAAAGTGCATACGTACACACACATTTACCTAAATGTATCATCCACATTTTAAACTGCCTTCCTAATATTTAGAACTTAAAGCAGCAAATATGGTGTAATAGGTGAGTGAATAAAATTGTCTACAGGTGTGTGTGTGTGTGTGTGTGAGTGACTGGGCGAGTGTGTAATTCCCTACAATGAACTAGCTCCTTGTCCAGCATGCTATCCTCCCTTGCGGAGGAAACCCACGCGGACACAGGGAGAACACACCACATTCCTCACAGACAGTCACCCGGAGCGGGCATCGAACCCACAACCTCCAGGTCCCTGGAGCTGTGTGACGCTACCTGCTGCGCCACCGTGCCGCCCCAATTAATTATCATTAAACACCACAAACATTAATTGAACTCATTCAAATCTCAAGGCCTGTCAAAGTGATATCTCAGTGGCCAGTATCAGGAGTCTGCTGCAGTCACTGCATAAAGACCCTAACGTGGGTTTACCTCTCTCATTTCCCAGCCGTTGACTGTTTGAGACTGTGGTGGTAGGCGGAACACATCAAAGTAGAAGACTCCACCCAGGGGTGTGTACTGCTGCAGATCTACTACATGGACCTCAGGGCTGTCAATCACTGGCTCTACTACAGCAGGGGCAGAGTCAGCCTCATCTGGTGAATATTAAGGGTGTCAGAATGGATCCAAAAGCCACACTCGAACATGCCCAAAAAGATCATTTCCATCAAAAACATATCACTCAGCACTGACAGGCTGAAGCTCTGTAATCTCACAAGGGTGACATTCCCCAGCAGTGAAAAACCCATGTGTTTTTTTAAGCACATAAAACAAAGTCTAAGATATCTAATGAAAGGAAAATTGTGTTTGTTGCCAGATAAGGCTTACCAATGTCAATGTTTTCCTAATGTAACTAATATGGTCTGTGTGTTTAAGTGTGTGTAATAGAGGATCCCAACCTGTGCCTCCTACAGAGGTGGAGGCTACTATTATGGTCTCTATCTGACCTTCTCCCTCCTGCCTTTCACTGAGTGCAGAGTTCTTCCTTTCTTCCTTAGCAGAGAGCACACTGACAGCACTCTGAGATAAACAAACACAAACACTAGATCAATACAACACAGCTCCCATAGAACATATACTGCATGTAAAAAGCAGAAAATGGCAATGTGACCATGTAAAATGTAAGATATGCTTTAAGACAGTGCCGAGGGTATTATTACTTCAAAAAACTACAACAGTCTCTCAGAGTATAGGAGATAGAGAATAGGAGCTCCATCTAGTGGCTTCAGAATGAGATGATCCAGGACTTGTCATCCAACACCAGTACCTGAACTCACACAGATTCTCCAACAGAGAAGAGTAGAGGCTGTTACTGCAGGGGATCAAAGTCCATAATGATAACCTTTCATTTCAGAGAACACTGGACAAGCCACATATCCCACCTTTTTGCCTTCGGATTTAAGCGACTGGAGCTCATCCTCCATTTGCTGTGCACTCTCCTTCTCCTCCCCCTCCACTGTCACCTCTCCAGCCTCCAGAAGTTCAGCGGTCTCTGAAAGGAGGCTCTCTGCATCCGCCTCCTCCCTAGCAGGCTTTCTCCTCTGGTCTTGAGCCCGGCGGCTCAGGTGGGATAGGTGGTCGTAGTGTGTGTGCAGGATCCGCACCGCGATGTCACTCATTGCCAGCTGCTTGGGCATCTCAAAGCCCAGACCCACTTCCTTAAAATGGTAGCCTTTAAACCTACATAAGAAAAGCCGGTTACCCTTGCTGCTCCAGTAAAAGCTAGATGTCAACACAGAGTATATGTGCTTCTATTTCTGTTAGTACACGTGCAGCTGACTGACATTATCTTTGGTTTGAGGTTTAATGGTTTTAGTTTGGTTCTAGTAACTGATCTATGCACCCAGCTAAGCCACTTGCTGAACACGTTCAGTATTAAAGTCTTCATTGATACTGCATGCATCACTTTGTAGAGGCTGTATTTTCAGGATGTTGAGAGATGTAACCTATGTTACTATCATCATCATCATTATCTGTCACCCGGAGGAAACCCTCGCAGACACAAGGAGAACACACCAACTCCTCACAGACAGTCACCCGGAGGAAACCCACACAGACACAGGGGGAACACACCACACTCCTCACAGACAGTCACCCGGAGGAAACCCACACAGACACGGGGAGAACACACCACACTCCCCACAGACAGTCACCCGGAGGAAACCCACACAGACACGGGGAGAACACATCACACTCCCCACAGACAGTCACCCGGAGGAAACCCACACAGACACGGGGAGAACACACCACACTCCCCACAGACAGTCACCCGGAGGAAACCCACACAGACACGGGGAGAACACACCACACTCCCCACAGACAGTCACCCGGAGGAAACCCACACAGACACGGGGAGAACACACCACACTCCCCACAGACAGTCACCCGGAGGAAACCCACACAGACACGGGGAGAACATACCACACTCCTCACAGACAGTCACCCGGAGGAAACCCACACAGACACGGGGAGAACACACCACACTCCCCACAGACAGTCACCCGGAGGAAACCCACACAGACACAGGGAGAACACACCACACTCCTCACAGACAGTCACCCGGAGCGGAAATCGAACCCACAACCTCCAGGTCCCTGGAGCGGTGCGACACTAACCTGCTGCACCACCGTGCCGCCCTTGCTATCATCAGCAAAGAGATTTAATCAATTGCTACATTTATATTTACGTTTGAAATTTTCTCTTTGTAAATTTTTCTATAAAATATAGGGTATGGTAAGCACATATTTGCATTCTGTTTTATTTATTTTTGCCCAGCATCCCCAGTTTTTCAGAAATGGAGTTTGTAGAAGCAAAGACCAACCGACCTGGGGTTTTTGTTCAGGTTAGCCCATAAGCACAGGGTGATATTTTCATCTTGCACGACTGTCTGCATGTTACCAGTCTCAATGTCTGAGCAAGCCTTCGCCCTCTGAAATAAAGAGAAAACAACCACAGTGCTTAGGCATCACCTCATGGGTCCCTTTTCCTATTGCATGGCTTATTGAGAGTCAGTTATTTTTGTATGGAATAAAGCCAGGGGCCAAAAAATCTATAATTCCTTTAAAATTTTACCTTCAATATCTCCTCAGTTGCTTGCTGGTGCTTGGCATGGATCAGACTCTGAAGAGAGAGAAGTGTGTCCTGATACACCTGAGCCAAAGAGGGCTCAGGCTCCTCACTCAGAAGAAGCTCCAGTTCATCTGTCAGCTAAATACAAAGAATCCACCTTGGTTAATCTTAGTAACTCACACACTCACATTTAGCTTACTAAAGATTTTCCAGCAGGTGGCACTATAAGTATTAAAGTAGCCTTTGGTGCTTGGTAAACGTTAGACTGCAGGTGGCAGCTTGCTCTTTGAAGAGAACAAACCCATCTAAATTTAGGTAATACACATAAGAGTTATCTTTACACACAATAATGAAAATAACCATTTTATAACAGAATCTATACTTCTGTATGACTGCTGTAAATGCATAAGAAATAAAGAGATTCTGTGAAAATATAACACATATAAAAATAAATGTGAAAATAAACACATAATTAGGTAAAGAATTGAGAAGGTAGAGACATCACCTGCAAAGCCAAGGCACACTGTTGTAAGAGCGGCTGGATTTGGACCTCTGGGTCCTCCTTCCACAGAGAGATGAAAGCATTGATCTCTGGTTGCACTGCAGGGTTTGGACTGCCATCACAAAGCATGTACCGATCCCACTATGGAGAGGATGTTGGTATTTATCAGCTTTCTAAGGCTAAAAACTCACATCAAGTTGTATCCATGCCTTTGATAATAAATTCCTAAATAAATAAATAAATAAATAAGGAGAGTGGAGCAGAACCTCACACCTAACTGACTTCAACACAGCAGACCAAGATCCAAAGCCTTGTCTTGGAAAGAGAACTCTGGAGAAACTATGGAGAATCAGGTCCAGAGATAGTTCCAGAGTGGTCCTTTCACACAGGAAACCCATGCAGACACAGGGAGAACAAACCACACTCCTCACAGACAGTCACCCGGAGGAGACCCACGCAGACACAGGGAGAACACACCACACTCCTCACAGACAGTCACCCAGAGCGGGAATGGAACCCACAACCTCCAGGCCCCTGAAGCTGTGTGACTGCGACACTACCTGCTTCGCCACCATGCCACCTGCTTCCTTTCATTAATTTTGTTTATTTTAATGCACATTCTTTTGTAAGTCTTTGTCTAAATACTTTGCACAAACGCTGATTTCACTTTGATTTATAAATATAAAATGTTTACGTGAAGAAGTCAGGGTTAGGTCAGGTTGTGTCCCAGTCTCCAATACACGGTTAGTGAACTCCAAATATCTAGTACCTTTGCTTTCTCTCTAGATGTGGCCTCCCACGTGTTAACTGCACTCAGGTTTTCCTCCAGCATGAAACGCAACTCATTCAGCTCATTTTCTCTACGCTCTCTATCCTGTTACAGAGAGATGATAGCAGACATATCTTTAGCCAGTGTAGATGGTTTGGTATGTTGACTCCTACTATACATTCAATATGTAGATTGATGGATCGGACCTTTAACTCAAGCCTCTCTCTTTCCTCTTCTTCTCTTTGTTCTCTCTCCAGCCTCTCCTGCTCTTCTTTCTCCGCAATGAGACGCGCTTCCTCTGCCACAGGATAAATAAAAGGCTATTACTGCATAAAGTAGCAAAATGTGAGATTTAGACTTAGACCTATGTTGCATTGGTTCAAAGTAGATCAGAAATAAACAGTAAGAGTAATACAGTGTTATATATACAATGTAGTGCAAAAGCATAGCAAATATATTTACTACACTAACCTCAAATGATACAGACTCCATGAGGAGAGATTTGGAAAAAGTAAAACCAACACATTCACCGCAAATGTACTCTTACTGCTCAGATTAATAGCTTTAATTAGCTTTTGAAATCTCACAATCTCTGGTGCCTAAAATATAAGCACTCTATTTATTTATATATATAAATCTATATAAAATAAGATAATCCTTGGGGCGGCACGGTGGCGCAGCAGGTAGGTGGCGCAGTCACACAGCTCCAGGGACCTGGAGGTTGTGGGTTCGATTCCTGCTCCCGGTGACTGTCTGTGAGGAGTGTGGTGTGTTCTCCCTGTGTCTGTGTGGGTTTCCTCCGGGTGACTGTCTGTGAGGAGTGTGGTGTGTTCTCTCTGTGTCTGCGAGGGTTTCCTCTGGGTGACTGTCTGTGAGGAGTGTGGTGTGTTCTCTCTGTGTCTGCGAGGGTTTCCTCTGGGTGACTGTCTGTGAGGAGTGTGGTGTGTTCTCTCTGTGTCTGCATGGGTTTCCTCCGAGTGACTGTCTCTGAGGAGTGTGGTGTGTTCTCCCTGTGTCTGCATGGGTTTCCTCTGAGTGACTGTCTCTGAGGAGTGTGGTGTGTTCTCCCTGTGTCTGCATGGGTTTCCTCTGGGTGCTCCGGTTTCCTCCCACAGTCCAAAAACACACGTTGGTAGGTGGACTGGCGACTCAAAAGTGTCCGTAGGTGTGTGTGTGTGTGTGTGTTGTCCTGTGAAGGACTGGTGCCCCCTCCAGGGTGTATTCCCACCTTGCGCCCAATGATTCCAGGTAGGCTCTGGACCCACCGCGACCCTGAACTGGATAAGGGTTACAGATAATGAATGAATGAAAGAAAAAGACAATCCTTATTAGTCCCACAGTGGGGAAGTTCACAGTGCAGCTGTTTCTCCATCATTGTCCTGTAGCTGGCTTTCCCCTCTCTGATCTTCCTTCTCAGGTCTCTCTGCACTGTTTTCAGCTCCTCCTTGTCACCTGCTCTAAAGGCCTTCTTTTTCTCCTTCAGGAGAGCCTTTACATCAGGGTGGATCCATGGTTTATTGTTGGAGAAACACTGAACAGTCTCAGTTAACAGAAGTTAACATAGTCCGTTATACAGTGTGTGAGGCCATAAACATCCTCCCCATAAAGATCACACAGTTCTTCTCTTGTAAAATGTCTTCAGTCTCCTCAGACTATTTCTTCACAGTGCGAGAGACAGCTGGTTCCCTATGTACAAGGGTTCTATACACTGGCAGAAGATGAAGCCGGTTGTGATCTGCTATTCCTAGAGAAGAGGGAGGGAGGGGTAGTGAGGAATATGCCTCCTTTGTGGTCCAGTATTTAACTGTCTCTGGTGTGGCAGGTTACATACTGGGTGAAGATGGACAGAGTGGAGGATGGAGAAGCACGGTTGAAGTCCCCAGGGATAAGAAGGAGGGCCTGTGGGTGCTGTGTTTGCAGTAGGGCGAGTAGGGCATCACAGGCAGAGTCAGCGTTAACGGAGAGGGAGGGGGGGGGATTCCCTCGGTGAATAGAAAGGTCTCATGCTAACAGCTAACAGTTCAATGTCCTATATATATATACACACAGTTAAGAAGGGTCCTATCAGCAGGAAAAAAAAAGTCATAAGTTCGTACCTTCTTCCTTAAGTCTTCGCTCTTCTTCCTCTTTCTGCAGCCTCTCCTTCTCAGCCACACTGAGTCTGCTTCCTTTCTTCTTGGCAGACTTCACATTAACAGATGTAAATATGTGAGAGCTGGTATTAAGATACAGACCCAAAGATTCTGAAAACTTACAGAGACTGTTCGAAAAGAAAACATAGCAAAATCTGAATAATACCTCATTGATGAACAACTCTGTGACCTTTTCCTACCTCTACCTACAGTTTTTTGCAACTAGGCCTCATACCTTTGCATCCTTTGGTGGCTAATTATGGGAGAGATAAAAGAGAAAGGGGATTAGAGTTGGAAATCTAGTATCTCAGCTTCTAAAGAACAAAGAGGGAAATGAAAGAGTAGCTTAATTGACCACTGGATATAACAAGAACACCTAGCTGGTGTGAAGGTAATCCCTGCAGTCGTCTCCGGAGCTACCAATGTTAACTAACCAGTTTTGCTTAATCTACCATGTATAATAAGTGATTCTGCAATGGAATACAACACATAACAGGGATGCCCTAATATCGGCATATTGTCATTTTAATAGTTTAGGCCATGGATGTAAAAACATGAGGGAAAACACAGGAAGAAATATTGCTATATTTTGCTAGAATTCTTATGGGATTATGGTTAAGTCAGTTCTGACTTTTTATATGAAACACCAATATTTAAAGTACCAGACAATCCTTGATTTATTTGGGTGGGGCTCTGCTGTGTCATTTGTTTAACTTCCATATTGACAAAGAAAGAGGAGACCAAGAGGGTGCAGTGGAAACTGGCAAGAAAATGAGCAAGTGGACGCATAGTACGAGCGCAGCTAAAGGAGGGTGTCACCCATCATCTAAGAGCAGAAACACTGACTCACAAATTTGCCTGCTGTGGTGTCTTCATACTTCAGTTCTGACCCATGTCGTCCACAACTATTGCAGAATTAAACCTGACTGGAGAGCTGCAGTGGCAGGATTGTTTTGTTTGTTTGCAAATTTATTTTTACAGTTTTAGCAGGCTGGTAAATCCATACAAAATAATTAATTCATTCATTCATTCATTCATTATCTGTAACCGCTTATCCAGTTCAGGGTCACGGTGAGTCCAGAGCCTACCTGGAATCATTGGGCGCAAGGCAGGAATACACCCTGGACCCTGCAACACACACGCACTCACACCTACGGAACACTTTTGAGTCGCCAATCCACCTACCAATTTGTGTTTTTGGACTGTGGGAGGAAACCCACGCAGACACAGAGAGAACACAACACAATCCTCACAGACAGTCACCCGGAGGAAACCCACGCAAACACAGGGAGAACACACCAAACTCCTCACAGACAGTCACCCGGAGGAAACCCACGCAGACACAGGGAGAACACACCACACTCCTCACAGACAGTCACCCGGAGGAAACCCACGCAGATACAGAAGAACACACCACACTCCTCACAGACAGTCACCCGGAGGAAACCCACGCAGACACAGAGAGAACACACCACACTCCTCACAGAGGGTCACCCGGAGGAAACCCACGCAGACACAGGGAGAACACACCACACTCCTCACAGACAGTCACCCGGAGGAAACCCACGCAGATACAGAAGAACACACCACACTCCTCACAGACAGTCACCCGGAGCAAACCCACGCAGACACAGAGAGAACACACCACACTCCTCACAGAGGGTCACCCGGAGGAAACCCACGCAGATACAGAAGAACACACCACACTCCTCACAGACAGTCACCCGGAGCAAACCCACGCAGACACAGAGAGAACACACCACACTCCTCACAGAGGGTCACCCGGAGGAAACCCACGCAGACACAGGGAGAACACACCACACTCCTCACAGACAGTCACCCGGAGGAAACCCACGCAGATACAGAAGAACACACCACACTCCTCACAGACAGTCACCCGGAGCAAACCCACGCAGACACAGGGAGAACACACCACACTCCTCACAGACAGTCACCCGGAGGAAACCCACGCAGATACAGAAGAACACACCACACTCCTCACAGACAGTCACCCGGAGCAAACCCACGCAGACACAGAGAGAACACACCACACTCCTCACAGAGGGTCACCCGGAGGAAACCCACGCAGACACAGGGAGAACACACCACACTCCTCACAGACAGTCGCCCGGAGGAAACCCACGCTGACACAAGAAGAACACACCACACTCCTCACAGGCAGTCACCCGGAGGAAACCCACGCAGACACAGAGAGAACACACCACACAGGAATCGAACCCATAACCTTCAGGTCCCTGGAGCTGTGTGACTGCGACACTAACCGCTGCTCCACCGTGCCACCCAACATATAAAAGACATATGTTATTTCCAAGTCTGACAAGCCCTATATAAACTGGCTTAGATGTATGTTACCTCCACATAATCACATTCATTCATTATGCACAGATTACCCACCTAACCCAGAAGCTCAGGAGCACTCCCACCCCCACAAATTCCCATGATTGGTTCCGTAAGTCAGTGAGTAACCTTGGCTGTCTGAAGCTGCCATTTTGAATCCTTCTATGGAACAGTCTCAAAGCAAAAAGTATTTCACTTATTGTCTCCTAGCATATATTCAACAAGGTTAAACACTTGATTTTTTACTGGAAGGATTTTAATATCACGGTATACGGGTGTAGAATAGTCTATATATTGCCCAAACCCCCCAAAGGGGTAAATAAAATATAATACAACTATGGAATGCTAGCGATAGCTACTTAGCGAAGTGGAAGTTCATTCGAGAGAAAGCCCGAAGTCCTTAGGAAGGTTAGAGCTAATGTTAACTCTGTTGGTAAAAACGCCATAACCACAGTGAGAAGGTTATGAGGCAAAGACACTTTTTAAAAAACTGTTTCTATGTTTTGTGGGACATTATCTGTAGTTTGACTTCACTCACCATCCTCACCGCTCCAGGGTCGCTGGGGTTTGGAGTCTGGTTGCCATGGAGGCGGTATGTGTTGTTGTTTTTATTGGTGGTGGTGGTGGTGCACGTTATAGTGCCCTCTAGTGGTCTTTCTAGAAACATAAGTGTAAACCTGAGCGCTTGTTTCTAAGTACCGTGAACACACACAAGGGGGAGGTGTCTGACAGATAATGTCCAGTGAAGAAATGGCGACTGAGCAGCAGGTGATTAGTGGTCAGTAGCACACTTTACTGGCCTTGTTGTGAATATGGTCATGCCTGTTTGCTCCATATATTTAAAGTGTATAGTACATCCTATAAAGCAACATATGACAAATGCCTGACATGTCCAGGGATTGTAGAGACCCTGAATAATTAAAGAATTCAGCTACCCCACACTGGCTGAAGATCAGTTGTCCACACTGTTTGTATTATCTCCAAATAAATGCCTGCAACCACATTTTCTGGTGTTTTACAGCACCGGTGAATGCATGTGGGATGTTTCGGAGTGGATTTTATGATCCAGAACTAATCACTCAACACCAGTGCCCTAACTTACAAATATTAGATGTTATCAGATACTACATGAAATGTTCTAGAATAGTAGAAGCTGTTACCACAGACAATGAGACCAACTACCTGGTAATGTTCTTAAATGTGACATTCAGGATTTTAATCAAAATATTTTTATAAAATTCAGAAGCTGTTTCGTAGCTGCCCGGTCTATTTCCGCTATGGAAACCAGTCTAATGGGATAATGAAACATAAAATCGGTAAACAAGTAAAAAAAAAAAAAAAAGCTGCTCAGTCAGAAATGCTAGGCTCTTTCTGCTCATGGCATAGAAATGGCAGAGAGACCTCCAAACATTGAAAATCATGAAAAGAGATCACGATTTTGCTTTGTTCCTGCTCCATGGGTAGGTATTAATATAAAATTAATTTTGTTGTTTCAGATTAGGGCGGCACGGTGGCGCAGCAGGTTAGTGCCGTAGTCACAAAGCTCCAGGGGCCTAGAGGTTGTGGGTTCGATTCCCGCTCCGGGTGACTGTCTGTGAGGAGTGTGGTGTGTTCTCCCTGTGTCTGCGTGGGTTTCCTCCGGGTGACTGTCTGTGAGGAGTGTGGTGTGTTCTCCCTGTGTCTGCGTGGGTTTCCTCCGGGTGACTGTCTGTGAGGAGCGTGGTGTGTTCTCCCTGTGTCTGCGTGGGTTTCCTCCGGGTGACTGTCTGTGAGGAGTGTGGTGTGTTCTCCCTGTGTCTGCGTGGGTTTCCTCCGGGTGACCCTCTGTGAGGAGTGTGGTGTGTTCTCCCTGTGTCTGCGTGGGTTTCCTCCGGGTGACTGTCTGTGAGGAGTGTGGTGTGTTCTCTCTGTGTCTGTGAGGGTTTCCTCTGGGTTACTGTCTGTGAGGAGTGTGGTGCGTTCTCCCTGTGTCCGCGTGGGTTTCCCCCGAGTGACTGTCTGTGTGGTGTGTTCTCTCTGTGTCTGCGAGGGTTTCCTCCGGGTGACTGTCTGTGAGGGGTGTGGTGTGGTCTGCGTGGGTTTCCTCCAGTTTCCTCCCACAGTCCAAAAACACACGTTGGTAGGTGGATTGGCGACTCAAAAGTGTCCGTAGGTGTGTGTGTGCTGCTTACTGCATGGAAGTACACACACACTGAAATTGCTACTAAACGACTTGAGTTAGAAATGAGTTTTTGTGTTAGTTCACATCGTGTATTAAAAACGTACAAGTGAAACTTTAGCAGGTACGAACAACAGTCATTTTTGTTTTCCTAACATACCATTCCACCTTAAAACATGCAGAAAGTCTGAAATGAAACAAAGCAGAAAGAACAGCAGTGGCATGTATTGTTTTTGTTCCATGTCTAATTTACAGGCTGGTTGTTGTTTTTTTGCTTCATTACATTATTGGTATGTTTCTACTCCATGTTTGGAAGTGTAGATGGTGACCTTAAGCTTCTAGCTCAACTGTGTTGGACCTCCTCTAGTCACAGGACACTCTCCACAAGATGCTGATGGCTGGATATTTTTGGTTGCTGGACTCGTCACATACCAAAAAATAAAAAATAAAGCACTGCTGTGTCTGATCCACTTGTTTCAGTGTCACTACAGCACTGAGCATGATAGTACACCACCCAAATAGCAGCCTACCTGCCCTGTGGGGGTCCTGACCATTGAGGAACAGGGTGAAAGAGGGCTAACATGAATAAACATGAAGAGCAACAGATGTTCTACAGATGATCTGTAATTATAGGACTACAAAGTGCTCCTGTGTTGGTCAGTGGGACTGAGAGAATGGACAATGAGTGTAGAAACAAGGAGGTGGTCATAATAGTAGTGGCTTTGTTGATACAATGTGTGGTGTCCGTGACAGATAGGATAGAGAGGGAGAGAGAGAGAGGGATGATCTTTTCAGTTGTCCTCACTATCCACTGGAGGGTTTTGCGGTCAGAGGCGTTGCCATTCCCAAACCAGACAGTGATGCAGCTGCTCTGGATGCTTTCTATAGTCCTTCTGTGGAACATAGTGAGGGTAGAAGGGTGGAGCAGTTTTCCTCAGTCTCTGCAGGAAGTAGTGATGCTTCTGTGCTTTTTATTTTGGTATGGGACAGTTCTTCAGGAATCAGGTATGGCTCTCCGCATTGTGAACACCAAGGACATGATGCGTTTAGCTACATCCACAGCAGAGCTTTTGATGTTCAGTGCTGAACGGTCTTGTACTCGACAGAACAACCATTTTTTTTTTCTGAGAGGCTGTTTGTTTAATGTAGATATTTACCTTGAAACCCAGTAAAGTTGTTTAAACAGCCAAAGCCATATCACTACCACCTTCCCAAGTAACACCCTTGCCTTGACAAAAGGGAGGAGAGGAATCAAAGCGAGACCTGAATGGGACTGGACTGAGTGCAAGCTGGGATCAGATCACGTTTTTAAAGCAGCAGCAGTTTATTGATTTATATGGGGCTGTAATTGCTTCAGCGTGTTCTGGATGACTCCCCCGTAATTGAGGGCTGGCAGAGCATGGCTGCTTGGACACAGCTGATGCCAGGCAGCGGGTAGAGGGAGAGAGAGAGAGAGAGAGAGAGAGAGAGAGAGAGAGAGAGAGAGAGAGAGAGAGAGAGAGAGAGAGGAGCACCCCACCCACACACCTTGTGCCAGGCAGCCCAGAGAGGAACCCCATAGCCTCACTCTCAGGGCTTCTTAATGATGGAGCTTAAAGGAACACTTCACCTTAAAGTGCTAAAGTGCCTAACAATGAATGAAAACCTGTAGAGAATTGTTATCAGAGCATTATTTGGAAAGTTGCATCAGGTCAGTACAAGCAATGTGTAACTGTCTGGGGTTAGAAAGTACTCGCCTGAAAAAAATAGGCTCTGGTTTTGCAGCTAATCAGATCACAAATACCTGTTTTGTCAACATACGATTCTAGCAAAGGGCAGACATGGAATTTATTTTTGATTTTGCTGTGTCACTGTTACATTTGGCAGTGTGGACTGCATTGCTCAGTGCTGGTGCTCTTTCATTGCAAACGGTTTGCAAATCTGATCTAGTCCCAGCAGCTGATTTAAAGGCATAGTTCACAAATGTAATCAAACAACTCTTTCATGTGTCTACGAAGAGCCAGTATCTGTAAATGAGTAAATAAACAAACTGTCTCAGTCCGGTATGCTAGGCTTTCTTTCTTTCTCTCTCTCTCTCTCTCTCTCTCTCTCTCTCTCTCTCTCTCTCTCTCTCTCTCCCTCTCTCTCTCTCTCTCTCTCTCTCTCTCTGCTCATGGCAGAGGCATCTAGAGTTCTTTGGCAAAATATCTTAGAAGAACCACTTTTTGTTTTCCGAAGAACCTTTCACTCAGTGGTTCACACTGATGTTTAGAGAACTTCCTCCTTCATCTTCAGGTTCTGTAGCAGTTAGTACCATTTTTCCATTCATCAATTAAACTGGATATTTTAAAGCAGCTGCACATCAGTCAGGGGTCATTCTTTCATTCATTGTCTGTAAGTGTTTATCCAGTTTAGACTCAAGGTGGGAAACACCCTGGAGAGGAGAACCTGGAGGAAACCCACACGCCAGTCCACCTACCAACGTGTGTTTTTGGACTGTGGGAGGAAACCAGAGCACCCAGAGGAAACCCATGCAGACACAGGGAGAACACACCAAACTCCTCATAGACAGTCACCCGGAGCGGGGCTCGAACCCACAACCCCTGGAACTGTATGACAGAGACACTCTCTGTAGCGCCACCAGGAAATGATCCAATTTAAGAAATAAAACCTTTATCTAGTGTTCTCCCTGTGTCTGCGAGGGTTTCCTCTGGGTGACTGTCTGTGAGGAGTGTGGTGTGTTCTCCCTGTGTCTGCGAGGGTTTCCTCCGGGTGACTGTCTGTGAGGAGTGTTCTCTCTGTGTCTGCGTGGGTTTCCTCCGGGTGACTGTCTGTGAGGAGTGTGGTGTGTTCTCCCTGTGTCTGCGAGGGTTTCCTCTGGGTGACTGTCTGTGAGGAGTGTGGTGTGTTCTCCCTGTGTCTGCGAGGGTTTCCTCCGGGTGACTGTCTGTGAGGAGTGTTCTCTCTGTGTCTGCGTGGGTTTCCTACGGGTGACTGTCTGTGAGGAGTGTTCTCTCTGTGTCTGCGTGGGTTTCCTCCGGGTGACTGTCTGTGAGGAGTGTTCTCTCTGTGTCTGCGTGGGTTTCCTCCGGGTGACTGTCTGTGAGGAGCGTTCTCTCTGTGTCTGCGTGGGTTTCCTCCGGGTGACTGTCTGTGAGGAGTGTTCTCTCTGTGTCTGCGTGGGTTTCCTCCGGGTGACTCTCTGTGAGGAGTGTTCTCTCTGTGTCTGCGTGGGTTTTCATCCGGGTGACTGTCTGTGAGGAGTGTTCTCTCTGTGTCTGCGTGGGTTTCCTCCGGGTGACTGTCTGTGAGGAGTGTTCTCTCTGTGTCTGCGTGGGTTTCCTCCGGGTGACTGTCTGTGAGGAGTGTTCTCTCTGTGTCTGCGTGGGTTTCCTCCAGATGACTGTCTGTGAGGAGTGTTCTCTCTGTGTCTGCGCGGGTTTCCTCCGGGTGCTCTGGTTTCCTCCCACAGTCCAAAAACATACGTTGGTAGGTGGATTGACGACTCAAAAGTGTCCGTAGGTGTGAGTGTGTGAGTGAATGCGTGTGTGTGTGTGTGTGTTGCCCTGTGAAGGACTGGCGCCCCCTTGGGCCCAATGATTCCAGGTAGGCTCTGGACCCACCGCGACCCTGAACTGGATAAGGATTACAGATAATGAATGAATGAATGAACTTTTATCTAGGACTAGTTATATGATGTCGCTACCTAACCTCGCAAATTCTCTTGTGACTGAATGCCATCAAATCCTCGCACAAATATCCCAACCTCTTACTGAAGCATAATGGACTACCTTTGATTTCAGACCAAATTTTGAGCAGGTGTCTGAAAACTTTTGACCACACAGTGTATAAATTCAGCAGGTAAACACTAGCAGTTGATCTGCAGCTTGGCTCCGGGGCTCTGCATCTTTAAACATTTAACGTTATGATTCACCGAAATGGGAATGACAATCGCTCTTTGTGTTTTGTAAGTAACTCTTTCACCACGGATGATGAGTTTCCAGTTCAGCTTCATTAGGATGAATCAGAACTGAGTTCATTTGGCCACTTTTCTAATGCGGAAAGCGAGCATGATCATCAATCAGCAGCAGACATGTGAGATTCAGAATGGCTTTTGGACATGGCCGTTGGCTCCAGTGAATCCTGTGCCCACTGCTCTGCGATGGAGGCGACTGCATGTTAGGAGGGAAAAGAATTAACATCAAAAACAAACTGATCTGTGACTCACCTTTATTGCTTCCATATGAACACACCTAGGACGGACGATGCTCAGATGGCACACAAATAGAACGGTCACAAGCCAGTAAACAGACAGAACACACACAGGCTTGCACTGTCTGGTTGATCACTTTTCAGCAGGAAACATAGTAGTATCCTGTTGTTATTAATGGGTGATGATGTAACAGAGTTTATCCTAATGGTTACCAACGTTCATATAATCGTGTGTTTGTCATGGAAGGTGTGTCATGGAGTGTGGTGTGTTCTCCCTGTGTCTGCGTGGGTTTCTTCCAGGTGACTGTCTGTAAGGAGTGTGGTGTGTTCTCCCTGTGTCTGCGTGGGTTTCCTCCGGGTGACTGTCTGTGAGGGGTATGGTGTGTTCTCCCTGTGTCTGTGTGGGTTTCTTCCGGGTGACTGTCTGTGAGGGGTATGGTGTGTTCTCCCTGTGTCTGTGTGGGTTTCTTCCGGGTGACTGTCTGTGAGGAGTGTGGTGTGTTCTCCCTGTGTCTGTGTGAGTTACCTCTGGGTGACTGTCTGTGAGGAATTGGTGTGTTCTCCCTGTGTCTGTGTGGGTTTCTTCCGGGTGATTGTCTGTGAGGAGTGTGGTGTGTTCTCCCTGTGTCTGCGTGTGTTTCCTTCAGGTGCTCCGGTTTTCTCCCAGACTTGCGACTCAAAAGTGTCCGTAGGTGTGAGTGTGTGAGTGAATGTGTGTGTGTGTGTGTTTTGACCCGGTGAAGGACTGGCGCCCCCTCCAGGGTGTATACCCGCCTTGCGCCCAATGATGGATGGATGGATGAACTCAGTTCTAATTCACTGTAATGAAACTGAGCTGGAAACTCAAAGTCAGTGGTTAAAAATGGCGCATACAAAGTATAAAAGAGCCATTATGGATCCTGTCTTGGTGAAACATGTTTCAAGATGCAAAGCCCACTGAGCCAAACCCCAGATTGACTGGTAATGATCACCTACTGAATGAATGTAGATAGATAGATAGATAGATAGATAGATAGATAGATAGATAGATAGATAGATATATAGATAGATAGATAGATAGATAGATAGATAGATAGATAGATAGATAGATAGATAGATTCTTTATTGATCCCCAGGGGAAATTCAAGATGTCATTTTTAAAAGTAATCTCAGTCTGAAATATGAACAGTAGTAGGTTCACCAAGAGAAATCTAAAAAAGTGGTGCATTCAACAGTCACAACTCTAATAAACTCTAAGTTTTAAGGAAATATTTCCAATGTTTCCACTGATCAGTTGGATTGTATTTGGTAAATAATACCTTTAAAAGTTGGTGCTTGCCACACACTACAGAGTTGATATATAAACATTTATAAACATTGATTACGTGATGATATCATGAACTCTGAATGAACCCGTGACCTCTTGTTCAGCCTCTGGTCAGTCTCAAGCCGGGTGGACACTTACAGCTCTCACTGCAGAGCAGAGGGGAAAAAAAAAAACACTGCTGGTCAATGAGTTCACTGACTGCAGACTGAGTACGGAGAGAGATCGGAAGGTCACCTCAAACACAGATACCCGAGTGTCCGGCAAATCCAGATTCTTCTTGTGTCAATAAGAAAGAAGAAACACTCACACACACACACACATAGGTATTACTTTCACACAACTTTCTGTCATCACAGAAATAGATTTCGTCCAGCCGTTCTGTAAACACAATTTGAAAAGTGAAGATTGTAATGTTTCTCTCGGTTCATTCACAGATGTTGAATGGGGGGGTGGGGAATCATCCTCTTTTCTGTCCAAACACTTCATCAGAGTTTGCGTGACCTCTTCTCACATCATGAACGCGTTCACACTGCGGAGGCAGGCATATGTGTGTGAGTGTGCAACCAGTAGGTGCATGAGTGAGTGTGAGTGTGAGTGTGTGTGTGTGTGTGTGTAAATACATCACATGTGGGGATGGGTCTTCCTATTGGGGATGACTAACTGTTTCCCACGATGTGAATCCTTTCATATTACGATGAAAACAGGTTTTAAGGTTAGGGTTAGGGTGAGGTTTAGGGTTAAGCTTGGAGACAAATCTCCACAAAATAAATGCTAGTCTATGTAAAGTCCCCACAATGCACAGATACATGATTGTGTGTGCATGTGTGTTCATGTGTGTGTGCGAGCACACCCACAGAGCCCTCACTGACCCACTTTGGCAGTGTAAGGAGTGCTCTCTCTCTCTCTCTCTCTCTCTCTCTCTCTCTCTCTCTCTCTCTCTCTCGCGTGTGGAGCTCAGCTGCTTTTCCTCCAGTCAGTGTCGACCTCGTTTGGTGATCATCACACTGACCGGATCCTCTCTCATCCACTCCATCATCCCTCATCAGCACTGAGCACATCCTCTCAGCCCTCATCTGCTGCTAGGACCCTCTGGAACACTGCTGCAGCAGTACGTCTACTGACGAGGGAAGGCTTTACACCAAATTGCACAACATTGCCGTGAGGATTTGATGGCAATGTGCACAATATAAACACTGCACAATAGGCTAGTATCAAAGAACAAAGAGGTTCTGCGCATCTCCATCATATGAACATTTCTGTCCTCTGAGGCATGGGCCCACTCTTAAACATTATGCCCCACCACAGGCCATGGGTCTCAAGGGGTTAATGCCCAAACGTGGATACAGAAATAGTCTCGCATCCAACATGATCAATCTAGCCTGCTCCAAACACACAATAATAGCTGCATTTAAAGCATGCGAGCTCCAACGTGCATTATCTCAATAGAAAAGCATTGCTGAAAATGTGATGTCACCACGCTCAATGCCAAGTGTTGGCTAGAGGAGGTTAAAGCCTGCAGCACGTCCACTGGTTTTGGGATAAGTTTGAGTAGGGTTTCGGCTCCGGAACTAATCATCAAACATGATTATCTGACCTCGATGACCTCATGTGCCATCAAATCCTCACAGCAATGTTCCAAACCCCTGATGGATACCCTTCATTTGAATAGAAATGTTGAACTCGCAAGTTTCTACAGACTCCTGGAGACGTAGCGGAGAAGGTTTCTCAGGAGTCTACTAAAAGTGAGTGTCAAAAAAATGAAGAGAGAAAGAGCAGTGTTGATGTGTGTGCACATGTAAAGCTGTTGGAGAGAAAGAGAAAGAGCTCTGCCCACCCACAGTGTTTCCCACTGGGTGCTGTTAAACGAGCGCGGCTGTGTGTGTGTCCTGTGTCGCTGTGCTCCGCTGCTGTCGTCATGCTCTGCTCGGCTGGAGGAGAAAAGCCCATGCCGAAGCGCTGCTTTCGGCCTCAGCGCGCTGCGCCTCCGCCAGCGCTGAGGGAACTAACTCATTCCTCCAGGGTCAGCCAGACCGAGCACGAGCAGCCAGACAAAGCATCAATCACTCACACACACACATCAGCCCGAATAAACACTGCGTTTGGGGGCCAATTCAAGGGGGCCCTGCCGGCTGGACCAACGGGAATTAGTGAAGTGAGAGAACAGGCTGGGAGAGGTGCACACTGGAGTTAGGCCCTGATTGTGGGACTGGGTCGATAACAGCAAGAACACAGTGTGCGTCAAACCCATGTGTGTGGGTGTTTGTGTGTGCGTCTAACAGGTATTTATCACACTCTGGGGACCGAAACCTGTTTACATACTCACATTGGGGTGACTTGTCTTCCTAGGTGGTCGCCACACTATAAATCATACCATTTAAGGTGATGACGTATAACTTTTAAGCTTTGGTTAAGGGTTTAGGGTCAAATTTGTAGTATTTATGGAAAAGGCTCCACAAAATTAATAGAAGACTATGTAATGTCCTGATAATTCACAGATACAAGACTGTGTGTGTGTTTCATCCTTCGGTTTCTAACCTGGTTCACCCTAAAGAGGATGCCACTTTCTTTCCAATAGGAGAGAGACAAACATAACTCAGTCCGCACCTAATTTTTTGTTTGACGTCAAGATCAATATAACGTTTGTTCCCTTTGCTGCATTCATTCATTCATTATCTGTAACCCTTATCCAGTTCAGGGTCGCGGTGCGTCCAGAGCCTACCAGGAATCATTGGGCGCAAGGAGGGAATACACCCTGGAGGGGGCGCCAGTCCTTCACAGGGCAACACAGACACTCACTCACACACTCACACCTACGGACACTTTTGAGTCGCCAATCCACCTACCAACGTGTGGTTTTGGACTGTGGGAGAAAACCTGAGCATCCGGAGGAAACCCACGCAGACACAGGGAGAACACACCACACTCCTCACAGACAGTCACTCGGAGGAAACCCACGTGGACTCAGGGAGAACACACCACACTCCTCACAGACAGTCACTCGGAGGAAACCCACGTGGACCCAGGGAGAACACACCACACTCCTCACAGACAGTCACCCAGAGGAAACCCACGCAGACACAGGGAGAACACACCACACTCCTCACAGACAGTCACCCGGAGGAAACCCATGCAGACACAGGGAGAACACACCACACTCCTCACAGACAGTCACCCGGAGGAAACCCACGCAGACACAGGGAGAACACACCACACTCCTCACAGATAGTCACACAGAGGAAACCCACGCAGACACAGGGAGAACACACCACACTCCTCACAGACAGTCACCCGGAGGAAACCCACGGAGACTAAGGGAGAATATACCACACTCCTCACAGACAGTCACATGGAGGAAACCCACGCAGACACAGAGAGAACACACCACACTCCTCACAGACAGTCACCCGGAGGAAACCCACGGAGACAGAGGGAGAACACACCACACTCCTCACAGACAGTCACCCGGAGGAAACCCACGCAGAGACAGGGAGAACACACCACACTCCTCACAGACAGTCACCCTGAGGAAACCCACGCAGACACAGGGAGAACACACCACACTCCTCACAGACAGGTCCCTGGAGCTGTGCGACTGCGACGCTACCTGCTGCGCCACCGTGCCACCCTCCTCTTGCTGCCGTAAAAGATATTCTTATAATGAGAACATTAGGACATTGCAGTGAGGATTTGATTGCAGTCAGCCATTAGAGCAATAATGAGGTCAGGCGCTTGACCCCAAACCTCACTCCAACGCATCCCAAATTTAAAAAACGGGAGCACCATCCTTTCAAATTCCATTGCTCCAATGCCCAGTGCTTGTGGGAGAGTGGGGGTGCAGATAATACCCCTCTAACTGATGAAGTGCTGCTTCTCCAACGTGTCCGTCTTTAATGGCCAATGCATTTTCATCTAGCGGTGTCGCTACCAAGCTGTAAAGCAGCAGCATGTACTCATTAGAAACAACGTTCACGCACATTCCGACATGCATTAACTAATCTGACTAGCTGTCCAGCATGTAAATGCATTTAACCTTTATGTAGCTATGAACACACACTCAGTGAGCCCATGGACATACAGAACAGTATGATGAAGGAGAAGACTGAACTGATCCTTTAAAGTCTTCCTTAATGTTTCTCTCTAACCTTTAGGCTTTGAGTGCCCACAAAACCTGAGAAGTTTTCTTTGGTTGTTTGTTTGCAGCCGTGCAGGACACCCATCTCACTATTTAAACCCCACAGCGCTGGTCGAAGCCTTTAAGGGGGGATCAAACTCTTATCAAAACCACAGAGCACAAGTCTGGTCTGTTCGCTTCTCATCAAAGGAGCATCTGTCATCAAAGCACCTGGAATTACTTCACTGACGTTTAACCATTTCATTATGTGCAAATTTTGGAAAAGTGGTGGGATTATACTTTAAGGCTTTCAGCTGTAATGCAGGTGGTACTGGGATGAGAGAGAGAGAGAGAGAGAGAGAGAGAGAGAGAGAGAGAGAGAGATCAAAATTCAATCCTGTTCTAAGAAAAGTGTGGGGTGTGGGTGGGTATCTGTTGGGGAGGGCGGGGGAGGGGTGGGGGTAGAATGACGTGGTTTTGAAAGTGTGCCCAAAAACCTCCTTAATGAATAAGTTAGCGCGCGGGCAGAGAGGCGCGGGATGGCCGCAGCTGTTTCCTGCTGAACGCGTCCTCGGTGATGTAGATAAATGTGAGGGATTTTCTCGCTAAATCCGAGCCTGCGCAATGGAACAAAGTGGGAATATTGCGATGTGACATCGCGCGCGTCTCCGTCGTCTCTCACTCACTCTCTCTCACTCTCTCTCTCTCTGTCTTTTTTTTTAATGACTTCAAACAAGTTGTTGTTCGTCGTGTGGAGACCCGCGGGGATGTCTGGCGCTCACTTCTTCCAGGGCCACTGGTGTGATGTCTTAAAGGTAACTTCGCACGCCTTTGCTTTGCAGGACTCGACCTCGGCTCGCGCTCTCGTGACGGGAGGGGTGGGTGTGAGGGGTGGGGGGGTGGTGTTGGGATGCCCTTTCTTTTCACGGTTTCACGGCTAGAGGCGCGCGCTTGAGGGCTGCGCGACCAACTTTGATCACTCTTAGTGGAGAGAGAGGTTGGTCGGAGACGCTCGGGGTGCCGCGCGCCGGCGCGAGCTCATCCCGCGTGCAGGAGTTTGGAGACACCAGAGGTCAACGAAGACCTTTGGGGGTCTTTTAACTGCCCTTTCTCTGCTTCCCTGCTGAACCGAACACACCTGGAGGGCGCTTAGACCAAATGTAAACTTTTGCACGTGCCACTTTATTTTATTTTGTGAAATAACACGCAAAACTATCTGTACGCTTTTCACTTATATTCTGAACATCAGCAAAGTCATGACGTTGGTGCTGGAGCGCTCAAGCCTGCCCACCTGAACGGTCCATGAAGGACCCACGCTTAGAAATGCTTTACCATGCTCAGAAACGTCCTGCTGACTCTGCACGGGGTCTGCTCCACGTCCAAACGTGATGTGCAAGAAGTGCCCTTGTGTTCCTGTTGCAGAGCCTGCAGGAGTGCTCGGTGATCTCAGTGATCTCAGCAGCTCTCAGCCCATCCCAGCAGAGGGTGAAGAGCAGAGCCCAGAGCTGTAGCAGCTTTACGGGTGCGCTGTGGGTACAAATGGAAGTCGACGAAGCAGTGCTTGTAAATGGACTGGTCATAAAAAGAGCCCAATAAAGAAGCAGCTCGGGCTGGTGGTAGCTTGTCTCAGGACTTGTGGCTCTATGAGGGTTAGAGCTGGGGATGCAGGGGGGGAAAAACTTAATCACACAGCCTATACAGATCCCATTTCTGTTCAGTCCGTGACCCCAGTGGTGGGCATCAGGGATGGACCGTGGCTGCTTGTTTACCTACTTTTGGCAAAGAATATGCCCAAGTGTCTGGGGGCACTTCTCGTCCCCGCGCCAGCTTTGTCTTTACACTAGGTTTTGGAACATCTCTGTGAGGATTTGATGGCAGTCTGCCATGTGAGCATTACTGATGTCCGGCACTGGTGTAGGATGTTAGGTTTCATACTTCCACACCTCTACACATTGCCGTGGGCTGTAGCCAACACCTGATTACGTAAGAAGGAGGCACTTCTAACTGTGTGATCTCCTCTCCTTGTTTCTGACGCAGTGTACGATGCGCTGTATGTCCTGCACTCACACTCTGTCGCTGGTGCTGTGTGTGCTGGCCCTCACTCCGGCGGCCGTGCAGGCTGGGCCCGAGACGCTGTGCGGGGCGGAGCTAGTGGACACGCTGCAGTTTGTGTGTGGAGAAAGAGGCTTTTATTTCAGTAAGTGCACTTTTTATTTATTCATAAAGGCTTCGCTGCTCTCATACACCATCACCCCATCACCCCTCCCCTCACTCCCTCTCACTCTCTTTCCCTCCCTCCCTCCCTCCCTCCCTCCCTTAAAGCACTAATGGGCACCTCATAAATAAATTCCTCTTTCTTTCCACTTACTTTCCAAAACGGCTTCCTCTTTTCCCTTTCTTTCACTTTGCATTCATGGGATTCATATACTGGATGTAAATGTTGTATAGGGAGCTTTCCCAAGATCACGTGAGCACAGAGATCAACCTACATGTCACCTTAGGAACTCCAATCTGTGTAAATGTCTGATACTCTCCTGGTTTGGACTTAAAAACGGTGTATGACCATGCTATTGTGTACAAGGTCTTGTTTACAGACACTGTTCGGTAAGAATGTCATTGTCATTAAGGCTTTGCGAAACCTGCGTCATTGCACCTGACGTAACCCTAAATAAACATCAATAAAAGCTTATTCCAACAAGCATCGGTTGTCTTAAAGCTTGCTTTGGCCTCTCCAGAAAGTGTTTTAAAAATAGACATTTGGAATACGTATTTATAAGTGTTTACGTGGCGTTACGTCAAGTGTCGTGAAAAGCTAATTTATGTGTTGATCTCTGTGCACAAATGATTTTGGGGAAGCTCACTTAAAAGAACACTAGGTAGTATTGTGATGCTCACCCGAGCCTCTGTTGTTGCTGCTCCTGGCTCAGCACTGCAGAAACTATACTATGTAACGTCTGGAGTTCATGTTGACTTCAGGACAGTGCTATAAATGTAAATTCCACTCTTTAAACAGTAAGAGACAAGAGGCCTGCTTTGCGAATCACAACCTTACGTCACTAAAACTGAGGTAATTCTTTTCAAGAAGCACTTTTGCATCTGATCCAGGCTGAACCCAGGTCTTCAAACCTTCTGATTCTTCTGCCGGTGCAGATATGGCCCTGTACACTCCACAAGAAAGTAGATCTTTAGGTTCAAGCTTCTTTTGCACTTGGTCTTGGAGATCTACCACAGTGGATAACATTTAGTGACCACGTAGGTCCTCATTACCCAGATCCAGTGAGGTAGAATAGCATTGGAGATCAGTTCTGCATTTTGGTACTTCTCCAAGACCAAGATTTGGCAGCTAATACACTGTTTATATGATAAGAAATCGTTGGTGAATTATGACAGTCCAGTGGATAACACAAAAAAGGAAGTTTAAAGCCAAAGAAAAATCTGTTCACGTTTTAAAAAAAATGGAAACAGATCAGATATAATACGTAGCTTATATCAATATTACCCTCAGGGCAAGATGCAGCTCAACTTGCCACAGGATGGGGCTTGAAACCTTTTTGCTGACTGATCAATGAATGACAAATGAGAGAGAAAGTGATTGTGGCACAGGATATTTTCCAGCAGGAAACAGCAAGTTACGCAAATAAATTCTTTGACTTTAGTTCCAAGCCTTAAATTTCCTTTTCCATTGAGACGAAGGGAAGCTAGGGGTGTGCTGAAGTGGTCACTCAAGGTGTTCGTCTAAAGAGAGGCAATAGAACTGAAATCTAGATTCCCTTTTAACACTAAGTCGTGCAGTGGTCATATATGAGAAAAGGATTAAATTTACACAGTGCTTTTCTAGGACCACAAAGTACACTTTGGTATTTTGGACATTAGGGAGTCACCTTAATCCCCACCAGTGTGCAGCATCCAGTGTGCACGCCTGTACACACATACCTCAGCTATTTCGTAGAGAGGAGATGAGAGGGAGTGACCACAGTGGTACATCTAGTCAGACACTGGGGTAACAACCCTACACCTCTCAGGGAAATATTCCAGGACCTCAGTGCCCTTTGTTCAGTACAGTGTCCCTGTCACTGCACTCAGGCATTGGGACCTACGTCAACAAGGACAGTGCCCCCTGTTGGCCACACTATCACCACTTCCAGCAGCCACCCATGCTTTCCTATGAGGTCTTCCATCCAAGTACTGGCCAAGCCCTAACCGGTTTAGCTTCAGTGAATTTGCATGTTCAAGTGTTCAGATTCAATGGCAGTTACTTGTACGGTGAAGTACTGTGTGGGTTTTGCCGACCCCCTTGATCAGGCCAGTCCATGTATGTAGAAACCTGTTGTTATAGTGAACACGTTGTGAGCTAGAATGGAAGAAAAATGTGGAAAGGAGTCATCAGTGACAGGACTGGGAGTCATTATATATAGTCAGACATCTCTGTTCTAGAACAGTCTATGATTTAGCAAAATGTACAGGAAGTTCAAGAGCTAATATTATTCTAGGGAACTGAAAGGTAGATATTTTAAAGTATTCCTAAGGAGCAAAAATAATAAAACAAACTGTTGAGTGGTTAGAATTACCTCTCAAATTAATTACAACCATTAATGATGCCTACTTACCTTCCACCGCTCAGACCTATTATTAAGTAAAATGGCAAGCTCAAAAATCATCCCTGGTGTTTCATTATGAAGTATATCACAGTATGGATGGAAAATGCATTATGACTTTTGATTCACATCGACTTTAAGAGGCCAGTCTGGTGTCTGAGTAATAGAATCTGGTCCGTCTATTAAAATCCCCATCAGTAATCACTGCTGCACACAGGGTGGGATTTATTATAGTAAAAACAAAAGCTTTGGGATAATTTATATACCATACCAAAACGTATTTTACCCTTATTCCTTGTATAAAGGCTTGTACGTCTACATTCGAGCACACACACACTTTTCGGTTTTCATTAATAACTTGGTCCAACAGCACAATCAACACTTTTTTAAACGTAGCTAACCGACGTTAGCATCCTGCCAGGCTACAACAGAATAAATCACACCTAGTTGCTCAGTGCTGAACATTTTTATTCACCTGATGATACATTTATAAAGTGAATGACCTGAAGAGGTGTAAATGTTTTAAAACACTCTGTTGACACATGGATTAATATTCCAACAAGTGGAAATACACAGGTACTTAAGAGATTCATTTCACAAACCTGATGAAAAAGAAAGGCAAAAACTGTATGAGTGTAGTTTAAATTGAGAGGGGAACTTACTGTTGTGTCAACACCACTGGGGCATATGGTGGTCAAAAACAGGGGAGGCTGCCAGATCCTTTACGGCCTACCGATGACCGAGGGTTTGTTTTTGTTTGAATTGAGTCCAAAGAAAACACATTT
This sequence comes from Hoplias malabaricus, assembly GCF_029633855.1. Classification (NCBI taxonomy): domain Eukaryota; kingdom Metazoa; phylum Chordata; class Actinopteri; order Characiformes; family Erythrinidae; genus Hoplias; species Hoplias malabaricus. The sequence continues at coordinate 67,762,673 of NC_089803.1, forward strand.
ACAGTAATCTGAACTTTCTGTGAAATTGTTGCATCATTACCACATGCTGAAAATCATGGGATAGGGATAGGGTCATGCTGGAGCTCAAATGCCAGTAGGAAACTTGAAAACCGCTACCTAATATCTTAACCAACACATGAACTTCTCCAACCATCAGCATGTGACGGTCTTATAGAGTCTAGACAGATAGTGACTGAATCATATATGGCTAGTCTTTGCTACTTTGTCTGTAACCGCTTATCCGGTTTAGGATTGCAGTGAGTCCGGAGCCTACCTGGAGTCATTGGGCACAAGGCGGGAATACACCCTGGAGGGGGCGCCAGCCCTTCACAGGGCAACACAGACACACATTCACTCACACACTCACACCTACGGACACTTTTTGAGTCGCTAATCCACCTACCAACGTGTGTTTTTGGACTGTGGGAGGAAACCGGAGCACCCGGAGGAAACTCACGCAGACACAGGGAGAACACACCACACTCCTCACAGACAGTCACCCGGAGGAAACCCACGCAGACACAGGGAGAACACACCACACTCCTCACAGACAGTCACCCAGAGGAAACCCACACAGACACAGGGAGAACACACCACACTCCTCACAGACAGTCACCCGGAGGAAACCCACGCAGACACAGGGAGAACACACCACACTCCTCACAGACAGTCACCCGGAGCGGGAATCGAACCCACAACCTCCAAGCCCCTGTAGTTGTGTTACAGCGACACTACTTGTTGTCCTCTGTGCTGCCCACCTATTAATTTTTTAGAAACTACGTTAACAACTTCACAAACTAAACCCTCTTCTTAATGGTGAGGTGCATGATTGTAATCAATATTTAGATGATATTTGCTCAACATTTGCTAGCACTTGGGTCTCAAAACCGATCTAAAGTGTTGCCAAAGCCACGGTGTCCATAAACAGCAAAAAAAAAACAAACTTTTCGGTATGCTAGCTGTCTTCTCTCTTGGCTCACAGAAGTGAAATAATAGGTAATAGTTGGAATCTTTGTTCCTGGGCTCCCTCCTTAAGTTGCAAAGTGTAATTCCCTTTTACAGCAAAGTCCTGAAATCAAGGGGGGAGGGGCGAAGAGAGGGATGTGGCTCCTTACCTCCCCCAAACATTACAGAGTGTAGTTTCTACAGTGCTGAGCCCAGAGTAGCAACAACGGTGGCTCTGTTCTTCCTATTACAGGTTAGTAACGCATCACAGTGATTTTAAGGTAAAGAAAAATGTTTCGATTGGCTTCCAGTTACAGTCTTTTGATGCTTGCCTCAAAAGTTTAACATCATTTGAAATTGTATGGACTACTATTGTAATCTATAGTAATTTACAGTCGAAATGTCCAAAACTCTATAGACACCTGCTCATACAATGCTTCTTCTAATATATGGACAGTGTATTTTCTATCAACGTTTTTGCACACAATCACAATTCCATCTTGAAACCTAGATAAGGTAAACTAATCACTGTGGCCTTAGTGGAAAGTATGTGTCTCTTCTACCATGTGTGTGGCAGCGATTTCGATGGAATAATATCTGGAGAATCCATTTTTCATGTGTTTGTTCTTACACCTGGGAATGAGTGACAGCTCGGTTTGCTTTGTGGTCACCCCCAGCCCTCTTTCTCACACACATTCCCCCGTCTCTCTCGCACACACTCGCATAAGCAACCTGCGTTGTTGCATTTGGCAAGTGATAACAGCAGTCTGTCTACTGACACTAATGCATCGATATTGGCCATACTATACATGTACCAATCCCCTTGATTCATGTCAGGAAGGCAGTAGCTACTTGAGTTTCATGAGTCCCTTGATAGAAATGTGAAATATTACTCTATAGAAAAAGTGTTAATTGAAACAGAATGCTGCCTTGGGAAGAGAGAAACAGGGAGAGACTGCAAGAGAGAAGCAGAACTAAGGGTGATCCACAAAGTAGTCAGTTTTTCCAATTATTAGTCTGACCTAGAATTTCACTGTAATATCTTAGCACAAGCAGACTCATCTCAGATGAGCAATTCTAAGGGAAGATGCTGAGAATCGTGTTTGGAAGAGACTTCAAGATTCAGAAGAAAGAGAGAGAGAGACAGAGACAGACTTTCTGTATGATTTGGTTCACTCTGAACTCTAATATTGTGATCCCCAGAATGAAAAGGCCCCTGAATTGATATTTAGGTTGGAATTGAGTATTCATCGCACTACCTTAGATAAACCTCCCCATTTTTGGGGCACAGAGAAACACACTATGGAAAACTTTCTCAGAGCTTTTTTATTGCTATCTGAAGCTCTATTTGCATTGGAACATTTTTGTAAAACAGAGGTCAGAGATGAAATAAAAGAGGTAGGCCAGGACATATACACTGGCTCTGTTTTAATTGTTGTCTTTGAGGCAGCTACAGTGAGAAAGAGGAATCGTGTAAACAGCAAATCACCCACCCACTCACACACACTCACAGATTCGGCTCTTGTCCCAGAGCAGCAGGAGATTATAGGGGATTACAGGATGATTAGGATGCCCCTCTTGCCCTCCCTCTTTCTAGCCTTACACTGGACTTGAGCAGAATGCACAGAGTGATGCATAAAAATCCTCCTGTTTGTGCTTCTTTGTTGTGAAAAATGGAAGGTGGCATTTATCCTACTCGGCCCTAAATGAGCGCTCCCGTGTTTGGGTCACAAGGCGAAGGTGTCTCATCAAAACTGAGCCATGGGTCCGTCAAGATGTGTGGCTTGAGCCAGGGAAAACACTCAGACTTGGAGTTTGTCCCCACTGTCCAAGGTCATAATTGATGTTTAATAGTCCCCATAAACTGAGCCGCTAAAACACTAGGTTTTTGTGTTTACGTAACGATGGGGTGCTCTGTTTCAGAACACTGTCATATCCTCGGGTCGTGCTCCTGTGCAACCGAACTACAACTGCTCCAAAGTCAAATGGCAGCATAATTATTAGAATTGTTTTTATTTGAAAGCGTTTATCTGCCTAGTGATAAAGAGATAGCTGCTTTTGTGGTCCCAGATGCACCATAAACTCCCTGACACTCCACAAGCAGTGTACTCTTGCCTGGTCCAAGGATTTCCCTTTTTTTTACCACAGCGAGGCAGTAAAAGTCAGCTCCTGACTGTGCCACTCTGGAAGAGGAACGGTGATGTTGCTTCCAGGAGCCCTTTAGAAAAGTACAGTTTATACACTCTGCCCTTGGCCAAATACTGTTTTTGGTAGTTTTCTTTTGCTACAATTTGGCAGAGAAAGGAGCATGACCTTAAAACAGGTTCAGTACATAACGGTATGACGTTGTTTGACAGTAGTGTACAGGCGATGAGAACCTACTCTGGAACTTGTAGTTCTGCTGCACAACAGTACCACCAATCTGAACAGCTGCAAGCATGTAAAAACCTTTCTCCAGTCTCGTATTTCTGACACTCAGCACTTTAACAGATTCAATGCAGTTATTTGCAGCTGCCACAGACTTCAACTACTGTGTCCCTTCATGCTGTATTCAAAATACCCCAAGGATCAAACACCACAGCAGAGTTCTTTCTCTGTCTGAACAGCTCTGTTTAGAATGGCTGGGTTCAGCATCTGTTCTTTTAAATGACAATAAGCCACTCACTGTTGATCCTGACCTGAGCACAGAGCAGCAAGGAGTTAAAGCTGTTTTGGCCATTTTTGCTTAGTTCTCTTTTTCTCAATTTTTACTCAATGCTCGTGTTCCTCTGTGTTTGCTTTGCTCCATTCAACCTAGTCTTGGGATTAGGACTTCACTCTGGATAATAAAAGCCATACATGTAAACGTAAACCAGTTACAAATGAATACAACCACCCAAGGCCATGCAAAATGGGGCCCGCTAGGGGAATCACCTCTGTTCTGTAAAAGAAGCCATCCAAAATGGTGGCTTTCACAGCTAGGGTTGAATTTTCTGCCAAATTTGTGAATAACTTTCCAGGTTATGATTTTTTTCAATCTGTTCGGGGAAAACAAAAAAAGGTGAGAAAAATGCTGACTCGTCATTTGTTGTCAGTGTTAACACGAGATTGAAGTAAATCAGTGAAAAGGTAGCTGCTATTTATGTTCGTCACGTTATTTACACTGAAGCAGGCTTTTCTTTCTAGCGAGTGTTTTCAGAACTGCTGCACAGCTTTAACTGATTCCAACATTTTACCATCGAGCCTCATAAGTTTATTTTAATCTCTGAAATATCAGCTCAACTGACCTGTAATCCATTCTACAATCGTCAAAGAAAGCAATCGTTAAAAATGGGATCCGAGTCAGTATAAACACAATCACACAAAAGGATGTAACTAATCTGGCCCACATGTCAGTGTCCACAAAAAAGAAATACATCAAAACAAGTCTGTTCAATTACAGTGTCTGTCATTACCTCAATTGACTGTGGTTATAATCATTCTTTTGCCATTTTCATTTCTTTTGCTTCAACAATGGTCCATTGTTTACAAGTATTACAATATGATCCCTTGAAATGCATCACTGAAAACCTCAGAGACCAATTTTACCTCATTATTGCACTGGAAACGTTGCTTGTAATGATTGTTGTACATGTTGGGGCATACACGGATTTTTCTATCCTGTCTGGGTGGTAGCATTGTGTGACTTACTTCGAGGAAAACAGCGGATGTTAATTTGGTAGACTTCCGATATGCTTGGAAAGTCATCCAGAAAGCAAATCTGCTGGCTCCTGACAAACTGACAGAATGCGTCATCACAGGCTTAGGCTTGAGACCTCTCGTTCTTTCACAGAGAGCACAGATTGTTTGTTAAATGAGGAAAGAAATAAGTTTAAACTTTCTAAACCGACTTATATTATTAATCCACAACTGTGTGTTAACATGCGAGTACATGTGTGTAAATGTGATCATGTGTGTGTAAAAATATATGTGTAACACGTGTTTCATATTTACAAACTCCATTTACATGTTCTAAAAATGCAAGGAAAATGCAGTTTTCAGTGTCATCGATGCATTCTATTCGTCCAATATAAATACGTTTAGAAACTGATACTTGCAGCACACTCCCAAAAAAAGCTGGGACAGAGGCATGTTAATTACTACGTCTTTTCGTTAAATTATACTATTTAATACTAATTGGTGCAGTTTTTTAAGTGGAATTGTTGCCCATTCTTTCTGTAAACAAGAATTGAGCTGGCTGTCTAACAGTCTGTGGTTACTTTCCTCAGATTTTCTTTTTCATGATGTACCATACATATTCAGTAGGAAACAGATCTGGACAAGCACACACAATCTATGTCTAGGATGCTATGCTATTGGAACTCATGCATCGAGTTCCTGGGAAAAGGCATCGCCCCAAAGCAGCATACGTCTCTCCAAATTACTTATAACCCACCACATCAATTGCTTTTTTACACTTTTAAACCGAGCTTCCTCCAACTCCCCAAATCTAAATACCTTGCAATCTTGCGCTGAGAAACATGGGCCGCGAACTGAAACTAAATGGCTAGTTGTGGATCCTTCCAGAACGATGTTACTTGTATAAGCATTTCTTATTTTGCCTCTGTCCTAATTTATTGAGTGTGTTGCAGGTGTCACATTACAGGGGGTCCTCGACTTTGAACGTTGATTCGTTCCTACGTCACGTCGTAAACCGATTTTCGGTGTAAGTCGGAACATACGTACATACGGTACGTAAATAACATACTGTAAGCGCTTATCCTATCCTAACACAGTAATTATCAAAAGACACATAACCGCGTGTATTCCTCCGCCGCGCACACCAAACACGAAGTTCGCGTTACGACGTTTACGACGCAAAACCACTTAAGTCGAAACAAGGCTTTATACAGTAAATGGGAGATGTGTCGTAACCACGAAACATCGTAACTCGGGACTGACGTAACCTGAGGACCTCCTGTATATTGTTTTTTTTATATTTAACAAATGTAGTCTGTGAAAAAACGGAAAATGTTGTAAATTTATTACATTACCGTTTTTAACTTTTTTTTTTTTTTTTTTTAATTTTTAGAAAGTGTCTCAACATTTCTGGAAATGGAGTTTGTACGTACATAAATACCCTCAAAATCCAGGGCACATCCAAGATCCATTCTCCATTTAGGCATCAACACTACTTCAACGTGTAAAACAACCAATGATGGAAGCTGGAAGTGCTGCTCATCCATAATATCCAACCTGCTTTGATGTTTTTTCTGTTTGTCACTTGAATTGTTCATTCCTTCGTTTATTCATTCATTTAGTCACTCATTCAGGCGGTCATATACTCAGTCAGTTTCTCATGTTGCCCCTAAACTCATAGTGGTGCACCCAAGGGCTCTGCAGTCCATAGGGATGCATCTGTTTCCAAATAAGATCATCTCTCTTTCCAAAACACTGTTGTCAGAATACAGCAAGTGCAGAGCAGAAATTAATGCACTTTGTCAGCGCTGGCAGCCCAGCAAGCCAAGAGCTATTAACTCTGAAAGGGAAAGGCATTTCCTCCTTGTAAATGCCATATTAAATTATTATTATTTTATTTGGTAACAGGGAAAAGCCTATCAGGGCTATACAGCTCTAGGTGAGTAGGGAATTGTAAGTGGAGAGTGGGATATTTTATAAAGGCCACCGGGAGGGGGTCGATGGGGTGGAGGTAAGGAAAGGGAAGGACTAGGCAAGTACATTAAGTCTGATGCTGTGACTTAATGCTCTGATGCTTCCTTAAATCCTTAAGTGACTGAAATATTTGAGAATTTAGCAGATCGTGTACCAGACAAACCTGAGCCCTTTTGCAAAAAGCCTGATGCTTGATGATTGTCAACTGGAGTCCTTGAGAAATTAGCACACTAACAATGCTAATAATTGTTTGACATCTAATAATCAGTCTGACATTCTTAGCCATTTTATGTGGTCCTTACCTTTGTGCAGGTGTATCTAGAAATGGAACCTAGAGGCGCATAACAGTTACTGCAAGTATTAGGCCTGTAATACACAATGCTGACAAGTGGAAACTACAAAATGGTAGCAAATATTAATTCAAATAGTCTGGAAATATGTTTCAGAAAATCGAATTGCCACACGGTGTTTCTTCCCAAGTCAGCAGTTAACACTGTTGCCAGGTGCAGTCTGTAGAGCAGTACTGTTTCCTCTGCAGACAGAGTGAGCTCCTCCAGGGGCTGCACTTGGCTTCCCCAACACAGAGACTCAGTAAAAGATATCAGGTCGGAAACGGAAGAACGTGATATTCTCAACATTCGGGTGACTGTGACCTTTTTACGGGGTAGCGGCTGCCAAAAAGGGGTCTGGTCTTGCAAAGTGATACCTTGTAAATTTCACACTAGAGAAATCCATGTCATTAACGCTGTCTGTATATCGGAATAATAAGAGCTATGGTTTGGCTGCAGTGCTGAGTTTTATAGCACCCATGAACTGGCTGCTTGCCATGGTTTACTACTAAAAGGTTCAGATTAATGCAGCCTTTTGGTTTGTCATCTTGGAAGCAATTATTATCCTACAGAAGTTGGTACTGTTCCAGGATTAAAATGGATAAGGTGCATGACCGTGCTAATAAAGCAGGGTCCCTGTAGTGCACCACTGGGAAAGAAATAATTTGGGCATGCCATTAAGAAAAAAAAAATTAAAAGAGTCCTTAAAACAAAGATTTAAGTTTACTAGACCTCTCAGTGGGTGCTATATTTATGGCTCTAGACTTAACTGCCAAAAGAGACTTAAGAAAATTCAACTGTTTTATTTTTCTGTCTTAAAGGCAAGCCAACAGGCTATGGCCCCCCTTCACGGCGGACACACAACCGTGGCATTGTGGATGAATGCTGCTTCCAGAGCTGTGAACTGCGACGACTGGAGATGTACTGTGCTCCAGTAAAATCTGGTAAAACACCACGATCTCTACGATCACAGCGGCATACAGATGTCCCAAAAACACCAAAGGTGAGCTTACATTCTTGGACATACTTTGTTTTATGTCATAGAAACTGTTTGAGGTAGCATTTCTTAGCATAAACAGAGTTTGGAGATAAAACACTATGAGTATATTGTCATTAACTGATGTAATACAGCAACACATTCACTCCTAGATCATTTGCTATTGATCAAGTGCTAAATAAACTCACAGCAGCTAAAGCTAATATTAGCTTTTTTGTGAAGTCAGCACTGACTAGCTGAACAAGCTAACACGCAAGTTCATTTCACCTTAATAAACCAAGAGTTCTTAATTCTAAACCACTAAATATTCTTCTTTTGCAGAAACCTGTATCTGGGCACAGCCACGCATCGTGTAAGGTACATTCAGTTATTAAAATTATAGTTTGCAAGTGAATGAACGAAAGCTAAATGACACCATGTTCCAATAGCTGCATTAGATTTTATGACCTGATTGACTGCATATTATCTGCATGATTGCTCGCATGGCAGTGACATTGCAAAACTAAATGCCAACCACAGAGGAACTGAATGTCCAACCACTGCTCATTAGCTCACCTCAAGCCTGGAAAGATGCCACTAAAACATTCTAGAGCAAGGACACGCTGTATCCCTCTCTGGCTCTCACTCTCTCTCTCTGCCCAAATGGGTGTCATCCATTTAAGTGTTTCCCCTACTTCTTTTTACAGCCCCTTTACTTGAAAAAGAAAACCATTAGCAGGAGAACAGGCTAAGTGGTTTTCGTGGTAGACCTACGGGCACTCTCTGGGTAGATCCCATATGTCATCCGCTGGAGGCTCAGTCTAATGTCACCTCTGATTTCAGCTTGAGGAGCAGGGGCTCACGTGCTGTCCTACTCTTCCATGTTGGATTTTTTGGTTCCTGGCTTAGCCTGCGTGAATTATACATATTAATCTTCCTGCAGGAAAGATTTTGCATGTACTGCTTTGACAGTAGAGGAGGTTTTATTTCCTGTGCAGAAGGAACTAACAGTCCGTCCACTGAACAGCTGTGTTGTTACAGGCCCTGAGGACGAAGCTTCAACCCAAAGCTGTTTTCCTGTTCTTAGTCTGCCTCTTTGATTTGTGTCCGTAACACCTCTCATATTCTCGTTCTCTCAGCTTCTCACTGATCACTTTCTTTCTGTTTCAGGAGGTTCATCAGAAGAATTCAAGTCGAGGGAACACTGGGGGCAGGACCTTTAAAATATAAGGGGATGGCGATCGGAGCGGCAGTGGAAGGACGAGCAGAAATAATGGACAGTGTAAAGCAGAGAAGAGAGAAAGAGTGCAGCTCCGCCTGGTCCTTCTGGGGAGTGGTTCACTTGAACAGCAGAAACCAGGAGAAACTCTATGTACAACCCCCCCTCGAATCTACAAAGAGAATTTGACTATTTTATACATAGCACCGCCCTTTATCAGCAAGGGATGAAAAAATGATATGTCACAACAAAACTAGCTGCTAGTTAGCTGCTAAAACGTAAAATATTAGCTGTTCTTTAATTCTGGTGTGAACTTTTATGTGCCATGGTTGTGGGTAACTTCTTACAAAAGCGCTGCTGGATACTTTCATTGACCAAAACTGTTTCAAGGCACCACTTTGTGGCCATCTGATGACAGGATGGTCACGGAGTTCAAGCCAGTGGAGAGTGGAAGGCTGTCTGTGCAACGTTGTGCCATGAGCGAACACTGCAAAAGTCCCTCATGCATAAAGACCTTCTGAAATCATTTCCAAGTGTTCAGATCCAGTGCAGAAGAAACTGGGCAGTATTTCAGCCAGAGATCTTACTTGTCAAGATTCAGTCTTGCTACCTGTTAACAACTCAATGAAGAGATGTGGTCTATGTGAACCCTTACACAAGGTCTACCACCAGTGATGAATACCTTTGGCTTAGGGAAGCCGAAGCTTAACCAGAATGACTGGACACATGTCGAAACTTGGTATTGTAGATGCAGAGGTTACACTCCCGAGACAAAAACCATGACTGCATGTGGGCAGGACCAGATAAAAGCTTGTGTGCAAAATCACTACTCATAATGGTTGTGGAGGCAGCACTGGAATGTAATTGGTGATTGGTTAGCACACGCTGAGCAGAGATTTTCAAAAACCACCTAGACTTCCCTGTTTGCCTGCTCTGTCTGTCAGAAACGATTTTGAAAGAGGTAACAGTGCAGTATATTTTTTTTATCTATTAGAAAAGACGATAATGTACCTGCCCCTGAGAAAGCTTTAGAATGTTATAAAGCTCAGCTGCCTTTGAGGCAGATTCTGTACTCCCCTGCACATTAGCATCATTACTGCTGCCTCAGAGGTCACTGCAGAATGTAATACAGTAAAATTCAGCTGCCTATAAAGCAGATTCTGAAGAAGTACATATTGCACACTTGATTTATGATTGCTACAAAATGACTTCCTCAGAGGCATCAATCATGTGCTATTCAATTTAGTCTTAGCCCCTGCCTCAGAGGAAGCAGAGTATTTTTGCATAACATCCTGTAGCTCATACAGAGGCAGCAATCATAACTCAAATGTGTAGGAAAGTACTTCTTCACAAAGTGTATTATAACATTCTGCAGCTTCCTCAGAGGCAGTTATAAACTTCCATTCCAACAAAACAAAGTCTACACTAAAAAAGAGAAAATGATTACACATTTATACCTTCATTTATACCTTCCGGCAGTCAGAGCAGGCGAGCTGCTGTGTTCTAGACGGACCTTTACCAGTTTATGACTCGATATTTGAAAGTCCCCGCCTGTTTGCTGTTAACCAGTTACATTCATTCTGCCTTAAAGTCCAGAACAATTTTGAATAGTGATTTTGCAGATGAAAAGCAATGTAACAAAAGCCTTATGTAAGGGTTACAAAAGGCTATGAAGATTAGAAATAGAAATGACTGTTTTGGTACAACATGCATCAGACAAGATGAACCAGATGAACATGGAAGGTTTCCTGAAGCATTTATCTCTCATAGAGCAAAGAGGTGAAAAAAAAATTAGAATATACTTTGGTGCAAGAGCATTCTTAGAAAAGGCTGTCTGTCACGATTGTTCGGCATCATGAAAACCGAACCAAATCACACCTTTGAGAGAACAACACACAGCACTGATCACCCACTTCCAGTGAGTCCATCCTCGCCCAAGGGTTATATCCACATTAAGAGTAAGACAGTTTCACAAAGGAGCACTCCTATACCTTGCTCTGTTGACAGCTCTGCCTTTGGACAATTAGTGTGAACGTTCACCCAGTCTACGGGCTTGTGCTGTTTGTCAAGATGAGGGGGGGGGGGGATCGGGAACGCAGTGTACATGTTTTCACAATCTCCCTGCATAGCGATTGTTTCCCCTCTCTTGAGATCACATCTCATTGATCGCACTGTTTTCTCTGTAACTGTGTAATCAACCAATATTCCTATTTATGTTAACCATCACATTGTTTTTCCAGTCATTATACATGATGGCATCATATAACAGAACCATATAAGAACTCTGCCCACTGTATAATGGTGCTATTTTGTAGTTACTTGCTAGGGTTTGGCTGAAAGCAGAACTGGGGAGGGTGATGGTGGGGGGTGGGTACATTGGTAAATGGAAGGTTGGAGGGCTTCCCTTTTGCACAGCCTTGTGGCCACCATTGTAATAATGTTTGTTTTTTAATAATATGTCAGATAGGTAGCAGTGTACGCAAGCAGATGTATTTGTGTGAGATCTGTGAATGCATGGGCAAAAAAAAAAAAGAAGAAAAGAAACTTGTGATCTGAAGAGGGTTGGTTGCTTTTGTTTTCTACCATTTTAAATTATTGTTGTCATGATGCAGTAGCAATCCCTACGCCAAATAACTTGACAGAAGACACTGTGAACTTTGAGCTTCCAGTACTATCAAGGTTTTAAACATCCCAGTGTAGTGTTTCCTACACATGGCATTTCTGAGTCAATTTTGGCACTGACTTTCACAAAACATGACATATTGGCAACAAGAATAGGAAATGGTGTAAGAGTCATTGTAGATAAGCATTAGACACTGAGACTTTCTTTTCACCACTTCATCCTTTTGGAATCAGTTCCTGGCTGACTGTGAAGCTACATTAGCTGACCAGCTGGCTCTAAGTCTACTTGGCAAATGTGATGCCTTGCACCATGCAAGATATCTCGGAAGCATTTTGACCTACCCTGGCTGTTATATATTTAATAGGTTATCTAGGAAGGTCCGTCAAGAGAACGTAAGTAATAGTCAAAAATAGGAAAAACACACATAATATGCAATATACGTTTAATATTAGTTGACCAATAAGTTCTTAGGGTTGATATGAATCATGTTTTCCGTTTTCATGAAGCATAAACGTTCTTCATTTCACAAATGAACACTTGTCGTGTAATTTTACGAGGGAAATCATGGCTTCAATATGCTATTTTATTATGTGAACTATGTTCAACTACTATTCTGCTTAAGAATTTAAATCCATTTACAGTAGTTTAAAATAAAGAAGTGTTTGCAATAAATTATAGATATTTACATATTTATGCAGCATGTAGACTTTCCAGAATTGGGAAAATCAAGGGTATATTTGGCCCTTTTCTATTTTTTTTTTTTGTCTTTTTTTTCAATGTGCATACAAATGCATTATCATGTCTGCTAGCAGAGTAAAAAAAAAACCAAATAAATACAGACTATAGAAAGAGCTCTAACTGATTGCCTCTGTTCAGCTAGAATATCCATACCTTACGAATACATACAAGCATGAAGAACTGTCTGGGGTTACACAAACAAAAAATGCTATGCAGCAAAATACAAGCTTCTCACTGAGATACCAAAGATTCGAAATATCTGGGAGTGGCATTACATGTAAAACAGGAAGTCGTTTTTATATCTGTTTTACCCTGGGTGGTTTTTGGACTGATGGAATAACGCAGGCTTGTTCACCAAGTTGGCCGTTTATTATGAAAAAAAAAAAAAAAATTCATCTCTCCAGGATAGATTTGATCATTTGATCGTTGATCTATAGAATTCAGTAGTCCTCATGGATGGAGATGGTGCTTCAGAAATGTACAGTACGATACTATCAGTTATGCTTTAACACTTTTCACGTAAAAGGAGTAGTCGTAGACACAAACACAAACACGGAATGAGCAAATTTAAGTAAAAACGAAGGGTGCTTTTGTTTCTCATTTGAGAATTGATTGGTGACACCATTCAGACCTGGAGGATGTTATCATTTCTTTTATTGTGAGGCTTCTATGACTGGTGCTCTATTGCCTTCTGTAGACAAACATGGAAATTCCTGACAGATTGTTCACCATTCCTGCTGAATAAACCACTTGTCAATATCCAAAAAGTCTCAGTGAGTAAATTTGTATGAAGAGAAGGGTCTGGGGCAAGGTGGGAGATGAGACCTAGTAAAGATATATGCGTTTTCCTAAGATCCTTTACAAATTCGGACTCCCTCCACCATTCAAAAACCTTCACTGTCACAGCATGACGAAGCGATACTTCCTAATTTGTGGCATGTCCCGCCAAAGCAAACAGATCAGGGTGTGGGTTTACAGTGGAGAAAGCTGCATGTTCAGCTTTTCAGAGACTGCAGTGACAGGTCAAAGCTCTTGTATGCTGTCAGCACTTTTTAATAGATATATAGTGGAACAATCAAGGCCTTTTTTAACAAATAAATTGGCCACCTGGCTCGGTTTCAGCACACATAATGGTTTATAAATGTGAAGCAGGCGGCTGGCAGGCCCCTGGTCCAGCTATTCCCAAACTTATTTCATCCATCTTCTCCTGTGACTAATAGGAATCAATTATTAGCCCCAATTAGCCAAATTACAGCTCGAAAGGGGAAAAGGTACTCAGGATTAGAAGTTTTAGGGTCATCAGAAACCAGGGGAAAGCATAATGTAGTGCTGGAGTTGTAAGCGTTTCTGTCCCCTCCGTCTGATTCCATCATGGTTACACAAGCAGGCTTCACACTGAAAAGTCACACAGTGAAAGTGTTTCCATAATCAATGGAAATGTGAAACTGGCAATCTGCCCCTAGACACTCTGCTGGTCACTACAGAAAGAGATGAATCATGCAGCTCACACAAGGTCAGATTGTCAGTTAATTCCTAGAAACAGTATCTACAATATCATGTTAATAACATCACCCAGACGTACAGAGTTATCAGCGTGTTCATTCAATGTAGTAGCGATAATTAAAAACAGAGTGCTTCTGCTATGCTATAGATTGAAGCATTTGAATAGCAGCTTCCCATGTTCCTCTCCAGACACAGTCTAGGCTAGTTCTCCGAGTGCCGAGTGCAACTGAGGACACTGTTCCTGGATGTACCCCTGAAACTGAAGCTCTAAGCCTCTACTACTTACATGCACTATTGTCTCTTAAATGACCTTGTGGTCTATTTCAGTGCTCTCTCGCATTTCCCAGCTTTCCCCACAGTCATTTTAGAGGGGGGAAGGAATTAGTGTTTCATGGATAAAGCCATATTTTCATTGCTAATGAATGCCAGGGATCAGTTATAAGGCTCCAGGATGGCCAACTTTCAGTTGTACAAAGCAAAGTCCTGATTAGTGATTTAAAAGACTTGAAAATCCTTGTAATTTTCTTTTTTTTTTTTTCCCCAAAATCATACTCACTCTGAGGTGAACATGAAAGTATAAAGTAATTACTGAATGATTTGTATAATTCAGAAACAACTTCCTGAGGAGCCTTGCTTTCTCAGCATAGTCTGACTTGGACAAAGTGTTAAGAGACACATGTTAAATGACTTGCAATCAGGGGTTTAGACACTTTCAACAATATAACTGATTTTTTGGCCAAGCCTATCAGTGGTTCAGACACTTCATGCTCGCCCTGAATCACCCCAAATTAGCAAGAGAAGCATCAACAAAATTCACAATGTGGGCTCCACAATATTCAGTCCAATTAATACATACAGAGGAGTCTTTCTCATAACACAATCAGATATTAACACATACACAAGCAGTAGGGTAATATTCACACCCCATTCCCCTCTCGTTCCCTCTTTCCCCTAGCAGTGGAAATTCACTGAGTGCTGATTGTGGCAAGAGTGTGTTGGCTCAGCTGCGAGCTTTAAGAACCCATGATGTCAGACCCATATTTTCCTTGGAGAGCATCTCATCAGCTGCATTGTTCCTGGAAACCATGGTCTGCGTTCTGGACAACAAAGAAGCCAACCCCATCCCAATCCTCTGGTCCTGTTCAAGCCCCCAATGGCCCCCTTAGCACAGACCCTAGCTCTTTAGAACACAACTAAACAGTAGTGAAGATCATAGACTCATAGATTCCAGTTGACAGCCGCTTGATTTCCCACTCTTCCCAAATTTTGTGCCTTATTTCCACACGCCTACTATACTGACATTCCCACTTTCTTGGATGACAGGGTATTGCTGCTTCAGCAGGTGTGACAGCCTACTATCTCCCTAATCTTAGTTTTGGTTTCCTATTTTAACATATACCTTTTGATATTTAATGTTGTCAATTTAGTAACTGCATATGCATGGTGTAATAGTACCCTCTATTTAAAAAAAAAAAACAACTCAGACACTTGTGTGCTTCTCCGTGTCTGTGCATTGGAATTACCTTGTAACTGCAGAACTGTGAATCAATCTTTGGATAAAATTGTAGGCAAAAATGGCACAATGTAATGGGAGCCACAGTCATGACAATGAATAGTAATAGGTCCACTGCAATTTTGATGTCATTGAGTATATTATGCCACCTCTGGCAATATTCAAAATATCAAGGGCTGAGAAATGGACTTCCATCAGAGAGCAATGCTTAAGTTACAGGATGTCTGTAACTTCGGTTCATGCAGTAAGGGGATACGTTCACTGAAGAGAAAAACTCTGTTGGTGCAGTAAGGTATTTGTCTGCCAAAAGACACAAAGCTCAGCTAAAAGCCATCCTAGACACAATAAGATACTGCAGACAAAAACAAACAAACAAACTTGAAGATACTTATTACACACCAGAGTGGTCCTAGTGCTATCTGCAAGACATTGAGATGGTGCTCTCCATTTCAAATAGAATAAAATCGTGGTTGTGAATTCTGAAAATGTTCCATGCTGTTCCCTGCAAGCCAAAATGCTGAACATGTTCAAAAATTAAACTTGCTTGATCAGTCAGACCTCTTTGAAAGTATATGAATAATACAAACATTTCATAAAACATAAATCAAAAGTCCATTGGATGCTTTTGAAGGTGGCTAGCACGCTAGCAAACATAGTAACATCCAATGATCTTGGGGAGATTCAGCAACACAGCTGCAGTATCAGCTTCATTTACAGTTGTCTGTATAACTAACCTCTCTACTTTATCAGTCGTTGATAAATGATAAGTTCTGGATCACAAGCACCAATCCAGTTGATCCCAAAATCAATTTAGCTGCAACAATTCAGAGAACACAGTTTCACTGCACTGCACAGTTCAGTGCTAATGTTTGCATTGGGCATGGTGAGCTGTTGTTCAGATCGTAATGTGCAGACGCTTCCTTGTTTTATTATATACTTTTGTAATCGTTGACCTCTCTGCGCACAACTGAATTTCTGTGTCCAAAGTGGGTGCAAATTTAAATCATATAGTTCAAACCACTGGTTATAAGGGGTGTCTAAAATGCTTTGGGACATATAGTGTATGTGGTCAGGTTTTCAATTAAGTACATTAGTAATACACTCTCAAAAAGTAATACTACTAATAACATTATATTTGGATCCCTGTAAGTCATGGAAGATGGAAGTGTGCAAATATTGAATCATACAATGGATCTCTTGTAGTAGCTTTTGTAGATGAAGCATATTTCATGTAGTAGATGGAAAATTTCAATAGGCTATTATTTGTGCTAAGATATCAGTATTAGGCATGCACGCTAGAGCTGGGAAAAAATGCTTATGGATGTTTCAGTGGGAGAGTGAGAGACGTCAGAGAGGAGAGTGGCAACAGAGAAAGCCAGGTTAGAATAACAGAGTGCTTCAAACTCAGTTGTACTGCTCCTGGAACACCGATGTCTCCCTAGACCAGTTTAGTCCTTCAGTAGAGGCCCTCTCCCTCCAACAAAAATACTCACAAAATAAAGGCTGAGTGTTCCAAGTAAAATCACTTCAGCTGAGTTCAATAACTATTATTCATGTCCCATTTCTTTTTCACTGTGCAACAACTTCATTGATATTAATAAGGATAACGCTTTCTTAAGAACTGGATAGTTGAACCGATTTCTGGTCAATGTAGATCAACATTCATCTGTTTAATTAATATCACATCACACATATAAGGTACACTCTATGTCCAAGTGTTTGTAGAGGCTCCCTTTAGTCTGTAAATTCAGCTGTGGACACAGATGTACAGTTTTGCTCGCACAGCTTTGATAAACATGAAAACCATGTAATGAAAAAAGATTCTCTGGTGAAGCCACACATGATGCTAAGCTCATTTTGTCCAGTGCCAAGCATTGGCTAGTGGGGTATAAAGCCCTCCAGCATTGGGCTGTGGGGCAGTGGAACTTTGTTCTCTGGAGAGATTGAGCAAAACCTATAAGAACATTTGAAATGTGTTGGACTGGTGCTTGTGATCCAGACTTAATTTAATCAAATGCTCACAAAAACATTCCATTGTCCACTGTGATGCATCATGCAAAAGAGCAAAAAGAGCATTTGCTGTTACTGCAGAGAAGGGGGAAAACCTTCTTATTAATGCATATCTTTTTATGTATATACACTGCGGACATAGATCCTTAACTTTAAAATCAATCAGTTGTTTGAACAGAGTCCCTACAAAACACATAGGATATAGGATTTTGATGCTTTAAACTAATAATATTGATTAAATTTATAAAGCAAAATGTTAAAGATATTAATTCATTCATCTTCTGTAACCAGGGTGACTGTTGGTACGAATCCTACCTTGAATCAATGAAGGAACACAATCTGTATCATGAAAAAGTTGATTTATTTCAGTAATTCCATTCAAAAAGTGAAACTTGTGTATTATACTCATTCATTACACACAGACTGATATATTTCAAGTGTTTATTTCTTTTAATTTAATGATTATAACTGACAACTAATGAGAAACCCAAATTAAGTATCTCAGAAAATTAGAATATTGTGAAAAGGTTCAATATTGAAGACACCTGGTGCCACACTAATCGGCTCATTAACTCAAAACACCTGCAAAGGTCTTTAAATCGGTCTAGTTCTGTAGGGTACACACTCATGGGGAAGACTGCTGACTTAACAGTTGTCCAAAAGACGACCGCTGGCACCTTACACAATCAGGGTAAGACACAAAATGTCATTGCTAAAGAGGCTGGCTGTTCACAGAGCTCTGTGTCCAAGCACATTAATAGAGAGGCGAAGGGAAGGAAAGTGTACAAGCAATAGGGATAACCACAAACTGGAGAGAACTGTGAAACAAAACACATTCAAAAATATGGGGGAGATTCACATAGATTGGACTGCAGCTGGAGTCAGTGCTTCAAGAACCACCAATATGCACGACATGGGTTCCAGCAGTCGCATTCTTTGTGTAAAGCCACTCTTAAACAAAACAAGAGACAGCGTCAGAAGTGTCTCTCTTCCAAAAAGGATTGGACTGCTGCTGAGTGGCCCAAGTTATGTTCTCTGATGAAAGTAAATTTTGCATTTCCTTTGGAAATCAAGGTCCCAGAGTCTGGAGGAAGAGAGGTGAGGCACAAAATCCACGTTGCTTGAGGTCCAGTGTAAAGTTTCCACAGTCAGTGATGGTTTGGGGTGCCATGTCATCTGCTGGTGTTGGTCCACTGTGTTTTCTGAGGTCCAAGGTCAACGCAGTCATCTACCAGGAAGTTTTAAAGAACTTCATGCTTCCTGCTGCTGACTAACTTTGTGAAGATGCAGATTTCATTGTCCAACAGGAACAGGACTTGGCACCTGCACATAGTGCCAAAGCTACCAGTAGCTGGTTTAAGGACCATGGTATCCCTGTTCTCAATTGAACTGAAAACTCCTCTGACCTTAACCCCAAAGAAATTCAATGGGGTATTGTGAAGAGGAAGATGTAATACGCCAAACCTAACAATGCAGAAGAGCTGAAGGCCACTGTCAGAGCAACCTGGGCTCTCATATAACACCTGAGCAGTGCCAGAGACTTATTGACTCCATGCCACACCGCATTGCTGCAGTAATTCAAGCAAAACGAGACCCAAATAAGTATTGAGTGCTCTACATGGTCATACATTTCATGGTCGTACTTTTCAGTTGGCCAACATTTCTAAAAATCCTATTTTTTGCATTGGTCTTAAGAAATATTCAAATTTTCTGAGAAACTGAACTTTTCCTTAGTTGTCAGTTATAATCATCAAAATAAAAGAAATAAGCACTTCATATATATCAGTCTGTGTGTAATGAATAAGTATAATATACAAGTTTCACTTTTTGAATGGAATTACTGAAATAAATCAACTTTTGGATGATATTCTAATTTTATCACCAGCACCTGTACATTCACCCAGTCACCGGCATTTATAGACTCACACACTCCCACCTGTGAGAAACTTTACACACTCACCCTGTCATTCACACATTTCCACCTATGGGTAACTTCACACACTCACCGTGTCACTCACACACTCCCACCTGTGGGAAACTTCACACACTCACCCTGTCATTCACATATTCCCACCTGTGGGTAACTTAACACACTCACTCTGTCACTCACACACTCATCCTGGACAATTTTGCACACTAACACAGTCATTCACACACTGCCAACTGTGGGCAAGTTCACACATTCACTCCCAGCCTCCACCTGCGTACAATGTAATGCACCCCCTCAGTCACTCACACTGTGGACAATAACACACTCATCCAGTAACTCACATCTGTGGACAATTTAACACACTCACCTAGTCACTCACACTGTGGACAATTTACATACTCACCTAGTCACTCACACTGTGGACAATTTACACACTCACCTAGTCACTCACACTGTGGACAATTTAACACACTCACCTAGTCACTCACACTGTGGACAATTTAACACACTCACCTAGTCACTCACACTGTGGACAATTTACACACTCACCTAGTCACTCACACTGTGGACAATTTACACACTCACCTAGTCACTCACACTGTGGACAATTTACACACTCACCTAGTCACTCACACTGTGGACAATTTACACACTCACCTAGTCACTCACACTGTGGACAATTTACACACTCACCTAGTCACTCACACTGTGGACAATTTAACACACTCACCCAGTCACTCACACTGTGGACAATTTACACACTCACCTAGTCACTCACACTGTGGACAATTTACACACTCACCTAGTCACTCACACTGTGGACAATTTACACACTCACCTAGTCACTCACACTGTGGACAATTTACACACTCACATAGTCACTCACACTGTGGACAATTTAACACACTCACCTAGTCACTCACACTGTGGACAATTTACACACTCACCTAGTCACTCACACTGTGGACAATTTAATACACTCACCTAGTCACTCACACTGTGGACAATTTAATACACTCACCTAGTCACTCACACTGTGGACAATTTAATACACTCACCTAGTCACTCACACTGTTGACAATTTAACACACTCACCTAGTCACTCACACTGTGGACAATTTAATACACTCACCTAGTCACTCACACTGTGGACAATTTTACAAACTCACCTAGTCACTCACACTGTTGACAATTTAACACACTCACCTAGTCACTCACACTGTGGACAATTTTACACACTCACACCTGTTGACAATTTTACAAACTCACCCAGTGACTCACACCGGGGACAATTTTACAAACTCACCCAGTCATTCACACCAGGGACAATTTTACAAACTCACCCAGTGACTCACACTGGGCACAATTTTACAAACTCACCCAGTCACTCACACTGGGGACAATTTTACAAACTCACCCAGTCACTCATTTTACAAACTCACCCAGTCGTTCACACTGGGGACAATTTTACAAACTCACCCAGTCATTCACACTGGGGACAATTTTACAAACTCACCCAGTCACTCACACTGGGGACAATTTTACAAACTCACCCAGTCACTCATTTTACAAACTCACCCAGTCCTTCACACTGGGGACAATTTTACAAACTCACCCAGTCACTCATTTTACAAACTCACCCAGTCATTCACACTGGGGACAATTTTACAAACTCACCCAGTCATTCACACTGGGGACAATTTTACAAACTCACCCAGTCACTCATTTTACAAACTCACCCAGTCATTCACACTGGGGACAATTTTACAAACTCACCCAGTCACTCACACTGGGGACAATTTTACAAACTCACCCAGTCACTCACACTGGGGACAATTTTACAAACTCACCCAGTCACTCACACTGGGGACAATTTTACAAACTCACCCAGTCACTCATTTTACAAACTCACTCAGTCGTTCACACTGGGGACAATTTTACACACTCACCCAGTCACTCATTTTACAAACTCACTCAGTCGTTCACACTGGGGACAATTTTACACACTCACCCAGTCATTCACACTGGGGACAATTTTACAAACTCGCCCAGTCATTCACACTGGGGACAATTTTACAAACTCACCCAGTCACTCACACTGGGGACAATTTTACAAACTCACCCAGTCACTCATTTTACAAACTCACCCAGTCGTTCACACTGGGGACAATTTTACACACTCACCCAGTCATTCACACTGGGGACAATTTTACAAACTCGCCCAGTGACTCACACTGGGGACAATTTTACACACTCACCCAGTCACTCACACTGTGGACAATTTAACACACTCACCTAGTCACTCACACTGTGGACAATTTACACACTCACCTAGTCACTCACACTGTGGACAATTTTACACACTCACACCTGTTGACAATTTTACAAACTCACCCAGTGACTCACACCGGGGACAATATTACAAACTCACCCAGTCATTCACACCAGGGACAATTTTACAAACTCACCCAGTGACTCACACCGGGGACAATATTACAAACTCACCCAGTGACTCACACCAGGGACAATTTTACAAACTCACCCAGTCATTCACACCAGGGACAATTTTACAAACTCACCCAGTGACTCACACTGGGCACAATTTTACAAACTCACCCAGTCACTCACACTGGGGACAATTTTACAAACTCACCCAGTCACTCATTTTACAAACTCACCCAATCGTTCACACTGGGGACAATTTTACAAACTCACCCAGTCATTCACACTGGGGACAATTTTACAAACTCACCCAGTGACTCACACTGGGGACAATTTTACAAACTCACCCAGTGACTCACACAGGCAGTCCATCTACCACTGTGAGTTTTTGGATGGTGTGAGCACTATGGATCACCCAAAAGGCAGGGATTGAACACCCACCCATTTTTAACATTATTTAAGAACATTTGTGTGTTGGAGGATGGTTATGTGGCAGATGATTGAGAGGTCAGAGTGCTGTCCATTATTAAATTACAGATCACTCACCTATGGCTTAGTACAAGGGGATGCTCCATGATACAATAAACAGAATACCTATTGAATGGGTAGACGATGGCGTCTCACTGCTCCTCATTTGATTCACAGTGTGTTGTCACCACATTTTCCATTACTCTCTCATGGCTTTATCTAAAATGGAACGTCACTGCAGGACTGCGTGACCTGTAAGGTCAGAGGACTTATAGGAGATAAAGGGAGGGTGTTTGAAAAGCTAATTCTTGTCTTTTTTGAGGTATCCACATTAAAAATGATCCCAAGCACTGTTATAATCCGGCTATTCATAAACCAACGGCGTACTAATGTAAAAGTAAAAAAATAAAAAAGGCTCTGAAATACATCCTCTGAAATACAGTACGTCCTACACAATAACCCCCTGTGATGGGGCATCCACCTCTTCTTGAGGACCCAAGCCTTTTAGATGTTCCATGAACAAAAGAAGGAAACATACAAGGCAATAACGTCACTACCCTCTATCAGAAAGTTGACTGTAATGATGGACGTTTCATTCCTGGTCAGAACTATAAAAGTTGCCTCCAGAGTCTCACAAAGGTAAGAACACAACTCAGCATTGCTTCTGCAAACAAGTCGACTGCATCTTGACCATGATCAACTCATCATTGCTTGTTTTTGCCATTGCACTTTTTATGAAGTGTACGATGCACTCAGAGAGCCTCTCTCTGTCTGCAGGCAGAATGGAGGAAGACAGAACAGGCCAAGACGGTTTCAGCTCCGTACTGGGTGAAGAATTAGATAATGCCATGGAGACTGAAGCCCTCTCACAAAGATTTCCGCTCACAGAGGGACGACTGTCTACTGACGATGGGACAAAGAGGATCTTCATTCTTTCAGTGAGTAGTGTTACTGAAGGTATAATGGGAATAATACATATCTTCGTAATCTCGTAATGATGACTTTGAATCTCCAAATCAGATCATAAATATCTATAATTATGTTATAATGTGTCATAATGATGCCTTTTAATCTCAGAAGTATTAGAATTTTCATAGCTATGATTTAATGTCTCATTATGTTGACTTATATTTTTACATTTTTGGTGTTTACATACCATCATTATTATGATTTAGTATGTCATAATGATAACATTCTGTTAATCTTATAATGATTGAAATGTTAATAACAGTCACAACAGTTACTCATACTCATTATTATTATTATGAAACCTTAAGTCATAGTTATGCAGTATATTCTTATCATTGTTATTATGACTATGTAATACTTCACTGGTATTTGCCGGACCGGCCTAAGAGGCATTTTTGCTTACAGACTTACTGACTCCTAAAGCTGAAACGTGCTTGTGCGAGTAGGAACTGTTAGTTCAGCCATATTTCACAGAGAGAACTTAAGTTGGCGCACCGTCTGTTGTTAGTTCATATTTCACATTCCAGTTCATGAACTAAATTTGGAACTGTTCAGCACGTTTCCACCGACATAAACTGGTTTGTGAACCAGGAAATGTTGTTCCCAGCTGGAACCAAAGAACAGTAGGTTCTTCAGCACGAACAATGGCTGAATAGTAGGAAATAATACGGGAAAATGCTCCGTTTTGTGTGTGTTTCTGGGGATGTGTTAGGTGCGACACCATCCTGATTCTGGGGATGTGTTTGGAGCACTGGCCAGAGCCTCAGTTAGTTCCCAAGCTCAGCAGGATGGCTCGGAACTCAGCAATGTTTACACACGTATTATATCTCACAGAGAGAGGACAACTGCTTAATATGTCTTATTTTATGTGAGTGTGTGTATTTGCCGGAAATATCATAAAGGGAAGAGGTGGGGTGACATTTTGTGGTGTTAGTGTAGTGTCCTTAAACTTCACAGGCTTTAACTTGTCACATTGAATAAATATGTAATTGTAATTCTTAAAATCAACAAAATTTTCTTGGTCTTTGGTGGTAGATCTTTTAGTATTTATTTATAAATAAAATTAACAAGAAAAACACTGGTGTTATATGTTAGGAACAAAACGTTGTGCTCCTTTTTTCATTTCTGCATTTATTAGTTCTGCCCTCCATACTTTCTGTACAACACAATCACAGAATGAAAACCACAAGTAAACAAAGACAAATATGAAGTATTAGCTATATGGCTAACGAATGTTCGGCAAAACTAGGCTCGCTTAGTTTCTCTTTGCTCATTTTTTTTCATTACATTTTCAGGTTGGGATATGGGCTTTCATAGGTGTATGGAAAAGTATACAAAAAAAATATACAATTGAGCATTCATTCATCTCTTTTTCTCTGTGAAGCAGAGCAACGATATTTACATACATGCCACCATTATTTTCTGCCCTTTCTGCCCCCCCCCCCTTTATGTTGCCATTAAGATGACATAACATCAAACTTTCTCATGATTATATAATATACATGATTATGATAAGTTGTAATCATGAGACATTATATGACTTGATTCCCTACCCCCACCCAAGTGGCATAGGCAAAGGCCAGGCTTCCATATCCTTCACATCCAAGAAACCTTTTAAAAATAACATCCAAATATTTTACAGCTTTTATTGCACAATACAGACTTGTGGAGAGATTGAGACATTCTACCCAATAGGTGTGTGCATCTTTGGCTCAACTCCTAAAGCATGGTCCAGGGGTGGGTTTTCCACGGAAAGGGCTGAATGATCCTCATATTGTAACAGTTATCAGTGCAGTAATGGAACAATCGAATGAGGAGAGGCTTCATCCTCAAGGGGGGAAACTATGGCTACAAATAAAAGAGGCCACTGTGATCTTGTAAAAAAGGGGGCAAAGTGAGGCATGGGAAACTTTGTTGCAATTTGAACCATTTCTTCCAAGTGGGGTTCCATACTCAATACAACATACCAGACCTGTTCAGGAGCCTTTGGGTGTGGGCTGCTCAAATTAACTTTAAACATCTCCAGGTGCAGCTCGGGGAGAAAAAAAAAAATTATGACACAGGCTTCAATTCAGTGAATGTCCAAAGAGGTAAGTTTGTACTTCGATGAGATCACTTGCACTGGTTGGTCATCAAAGAAGGCCATGTATTTCGTAGATGTTTCTTGGTGATTATCAACAATCTGTTCCTTCAGGATTTGGGATTGAAGGTGGCGGGTAGAAGTGACGCAAGCTCCACCTTTGGCCGATCCTTGCCTTTCCTGGCCCTGTGGAGAGCGAACCGTGCTCCTGCTGGAACCTTGAAAGATGAGCGACGTGATGACCTCATCTCTGTGGCCAGAAAAGACTTGGACAATACATGTAGGCTTTCTCACTCTCTTCTGTTCCACTCCATTGATGAATGCGGTATTAGGGCATGGCAGGTAGCCTTTCTTGGCCGCACATTTGGTCAGGTGATGTGTTTCGTCAAAACGGTTTCCCTTTTCTTAGTCATCTTGAGTCATTCAGAGGAAAGAAAATATAGGATTTCATAGTTTTGACAGCAGCCATGACACTGATCTTCACCAGAGGTCGCGTAGCTTTCCAAACATGAAGAGTGTTTTACTGCTGACTGAGAATAGGTGAATCTATGCAGTAGAACTGCTTTCAAACATAACAGCACATATACCCAAAATGCATGAAGGCTTGTAACCTTCCAGTGTGTAGATTTCCACTTACAGATCTGTTTCTCTGCGTAACTGGTTAGCACTGGTAACCCCACATATAAAGAACATAGGGATTTGGTGCATGGACCTGATAAAATAGATAATGAGTGTAGATCAAGAGAAATGAACAATACAGAGTTCCTTAAACTGATATACATTAATACTACTTATAGAGATTTACAATGCTCTCCCGAAGCAGACGCAGCTGCCTCCATATGGGTTTAATCTGACAGGTTCCTACTTGCACCCAGTAAGTGGGACTCTCATTAGTATTTATTCAGTGATTTGTTCTCTGCTTCTTTTGTAGTGCTGCGGTGCATGATCGGGAGAGTGTATCGACCCTGCTGGCAAGCTTGAGAACAGTTCAGAAGTTGACCGTGGCCAACCTGGGTGTCGTTCTTACTATTGTTCTCATCTCTACCCTGTGTTGTGTTGTATATTCGCAAAAAAGACAGAAAATGCAGTTTAACATGTGAATTAAAAATTTTATTGAAAGCCACAACGGGTGATCAGTTTGTTCTTAAAAAGCATTCAAATGATCACGTAATATATAATATTAAGTATATACATCATAAAAGTTGTATAGAGTGTTAAGATCACTGCATAATGTGTCTCCAAAGGGGTTTAAAATCAAACAGTAGTAACATTTTCAGAACCTTGTAGACCAAAGTTTGACTATAACTCCACCCCCAACCCCCAACCCAGACACTCCTCAAATGTTGCAAAGCCATGTCAGGGGACATGATTACACATATTTGGCTCTCTACACATGAATCACATTTAGACCACTGAAACAGCAATAAATAACACGCCGTGATGTGCTGATGAGGCGCCAGAGATAAGCTTTAAATCACAGTCTGAAAAAGCTTGTGAGCTTGCCTTGACCTGCTATGAGCTTCTTGCCAGCTGCTTTGCTGCACTTCTTTGCCAGCCCTGGGTTGCTGGCTTTAGCAGGGGGTCTCTTCTGGGGCGGCTGGTTCTCCTCGGTTCCCTGTTCCTCACACTCCCTGCTTGCCAGCTTCCTTTTAGACGTCTTGGGGACTTTTTGGTTACGTGCCGGTCCATTACGTGGGCCACCTGCTCGGACACACGCATTGCCACTTCGCTGCCCCAAGGCTGAACTCTCAGCCTCTGGCTCCACCTCCACTAGAGAACATGAAGGGAGAGAAGTTGGGGGAGTCAAGTTTGGGAATCAGAATGAACAAAGAAAAATGGATGAGGAGGAGGAGGGTGAAGCTATGATGAAATTGCTGATGTTACACTGCAGTTTAACAGGCAGTGTGTTTATCTTACAGAGTTGAAGCTGAACATTTGTCATGTAATGCGAGAGAGCCCATGTGTGATGTTGTTCTTAGGGTTTTTACTAGAGATGAGGGGCCAGCCAGATTTTAAAGCAAAGGGAATCATTTTAAAAGGTTGATCTTAAGTACCAGTCCCTAGGCAGAGACTGGGCAAAGTTCGCGGCCCTGGCTCACAGGCTTAGGGGGTGGACCTGGGCATCTCTCCGACAGAGTGGCGTCAGAGAGACCTGGAACGCTCCCATGTGTGTGAGTGTGAGAGAGTGTGCATGTGTGAGAGAGACAGAAAGCAAGAGAGCGATCAACTTCCATAAAATATGCATGAAGGTCATTTTGAAACTTATCGTTTTCATCTTAGTGGAAGCAGTGCTTGGAAATTTACCACGCGTCTCTGTGGCGTCAGGTTCTTCTTCACGAGCAGCAGGTGAAGGGCCTCTGTGTTTCGGAGCAGGATGCATGCAGGTTGGAAGCTGGCTGCTGCTGGGAAAATCCAGTACACGGTTTAGGGGCAGCTTATCATCCTGGTAGGTGCAGGCAAACTGGGAGCGGATGACTTTCTCTCGTGGCTGGAAGAACATGCATACAATGCTGACACGTGTTTATTTGTGTAAACACACACAAATCTCCAATATAAAAAACATTGTCAGTAGGATATGGCGCACTGGAGCACCAACACGAGTCTAAGACCACCATCTAAACCCAAATATAAGCTAGAGTGACTAGAGAGACAAAGCCCTCTGTTACTGGGCTGTGGAGCTTCAGTGAGGGAGCTCCATCCAGTGTATTGTGAACTAAAACGAATACATGGCGTTTCGCCATTTCAGGTCTAATGGTTTTTTCCATGTTTTTTTTTTTTTTTTAAATAACTCACCGAAAGGTCTGAAAATGTTGCTCAGTTTAATGGCAAAATCTGGGCCACCTAATGGCAAAACTGAGCAGCAGTTTGGGCCTGGACGTGATGATTCACAAGGTCGATATTTAATTAATTAACAAGCGGATAATCCTGCAGGTACTGGAACCAAAACTTCCAACACAAGCCTCTCTTCCACTGCAGGGTCAAACAGTTTTGAGCATGGAGGGTAAATGTCCCGGTGGCTTTTCCACAGGGACACGGTTTGGCATTAAGCACTCAAAACCTATGCTGAGCCTAGTTTTCTCAGCATGGTTAGATAACTGAACTCAGGGTTATAGAACCGTTCAACTGAGTTGAGTCTTTTGCTGCACTAACAAAGTTAATCAGCAATGCTACGTCTTTATCGTAAGTAAAAAGTAAAATCTCTTACTATATTTAAAAAATGTGCTTCACATGGCAAGTTAGTAGCTACACCAGACCTTGACAACGAGTCCTACTGTTGGCCATTTATCCTGCAAGCTTCCACAGGTAAGTGCCTTCATTTTGTCACCTTCACAGGAACCCTTCAAGAGGAACCATTTCAAAAGAAACCCTAGGCATTCAGGTGTCTAAAAACATTTCAACACTGGAGCATAGCTGAGGATCTATGCGGATACAAAGGGTCTGACAAACTGAGATGCAAGAGCTAGAGAACCTAAGTGGAAGAAGGAGCTGCTCATGAAACCTCAGTAAGGCCTAGAAGGCTCGAGGGCCGTGAAGTGCTGATCCGCTACCGCCAAGCTTGTTTGATCTATGCCTGCTTGGGATTAGTGGGATTCCAGAGTTGCTCCCCTCCTCTGGACCAATGGGCCGCGATAAATGGAGTGGAATTCATTCAGAATTTAAAATAAATAAAATTTTAAAAAAAAGTGTGGTGGGACTGGAAAAGTGAAAAGGGGGAAGGGGCAGCAGATCAAAGCCTTTTCAAAAGAACACCTAAAACAAGAGTAACCCTCAGACACAGGGGCTTAGAACAGCAGACCAGGTTGTCCCGGTTGCATGCTAATGGAGAGCATCCTGAACACTCAGAAGAGGATGACGGCAGCTAAATATGGCAGCACGCAAACTCACTTTTAATCCCCACAGCTGGAAGGGCTGTGCAGAGTGTAGAAAATATGCCTGAGTGCATCTAGTGCTTGTCCTGGCACAACCTCTTTGGACCAGCTGACCTGGTGGGAGTATGGGGGAGGGGTACAAAAAGGGGGCAATAAAGAATTTCAAAGCAGCAGTGAGAGGAGACTGATGAGGCCCATAATGCTTGAGAGCAGCAGGTGATAGCAATTCAACACTGCCTATGGCAGCACGAGGGTTGGTTTATCAGAACGCGCTGTACTGCATCAATCAGATAAAATAAAAACATGCAGGTGCAAGTGGGTTTGTCCATTTTACGCTTTCGTGCTCGCACATTGAGCCACCTGTTAGCTAATATAATACACGTGTAAACACAAATGAACATGAACATATTTATAGGGAAATTTTTATTTAAACTCTTGGGTTTAAGGGATTACTCATCAAACGCAGAACAGACTTTAGGTCCTAAGCCCTGCAGAGACTTCTGCATCGCTCTGTGTGTGCCAGCTGACGTCAGCCTGGGAAGAAACTGTTAGGGAGGGCGGTATAAAGTCGTTCTGCAGACAACAGGAAACAATAACCTTTCAAGTTTCCCCTCTTGTTAGTAGAGTTTCGCGAGAGATACGGCTGCTTCAAAGTGAAATGGACGCGGAAAAGCTTCCGCCCGCAGAGTTCAGGAAGCGGTGAGCTACCCAGGGACCATTACAGCGCACTCACAGAAAGGCAGTCAGAGTGGAGGGAGCTAAAGTGACATCTGGTAGCGCAATCAAATAAAGAAACCATTTTCCAAAATGCGTTTAGCATGCGTGCTTGCAAAAGGTTCGATATAGTTTGGTCTCCTGACAGAAATACCCATTCCTCAGATTGAAAAAACGGCCATTGTTGATCACGGTCGGAAACGCGGAAGCCTTCTCGGGCCTTTTTCAAGGTTCTGTATTGGAACAAGTTCCCTGAAATGGCTTAAAGGCCTAAATGAAGGTTCGTTTTATAACCTAATAGTAAAAACTTACAAGGCCACGGAGTGAAAGAGAAATGCCCCAATAGACAATAAAACATAGCTACTTCACAAAAACAGGTACCTGAGAAGATACATGGTCAAAGTAAATGTAAAGACGTGGTCTGCACGGCGCACTCTGAAAACGACAGAATGAAAATGCAATCAGTCTGATGCGTCGCATCGTTATTTCTTTGATCAAAATACCACAAGGATAAAACTCCTCAGCAACTTTCTCCCCCTGTTTAAACAGCCATTTTCAAAACGAACAGTTTCAGCACTTGGTCCTTTAATTAAGAATGAGATGGGCGGCTGTTATATGAGTGAGGAGCAGAAGCTCTTGCTTTTTACTCTTTTTACTAGGTTTTCTTTCTTCTCAATTCCTGTGTTCTCTTATATCTCTGCAACCGTTGCGTTTGCTGGCCTGCATTTCACCTTGTCTTTGCACTCGCATATAAACATGGGTCCAATGACTGTAGAGTCTCATACGGGGGTGGGGGGGTTGGGCATTTCTGAAGTCTCTGCTCTTGATGTCAGAAATGGAGCAAAATCAGAACAGCTCATATTCCATGATTTTTTGACAGACTGGGTGGTCTTATTCGATTTGTTTGTTGGTAGTTATACAAACGAATATGCACATGCACTGAATATTATTTTAATTATTTGCCCCATTGAATACATGTAATAATACATGTATAATAATTTATTATAAAGCTGATTACAAGATACACACAAAATATGGTGCAGCCAAGTATTCGTTTAAAGGAGCATTCAATTAAAGTGAACAATTTTCCCCTCAAGTCAGAGGTTTCTTTGATTATAGTTTTACCAGCTGTGCACGTCGCCATTATTGTGCAAATGTTACTCTTTAATTTCAGGGTGCACATTTGATGATTCTTTACCTTAGACTTAACATGTCCTTCTTGGCTCTGGATGCGGTTTCGTAAGGGCTGCGGAGAGATTCCTGTGGGAGCCTCTGGAGATCTGCAGGCATTTATTTGAAGGAAAGCAGAAGCCCATGAATAAACAAAAGAAGTACAACATCTAATGTGACAAGTACCAGAACCAAAGTGATGTAAAACAAAATATGTGCCAGCACTAATCTGAAAGCAACTATGTGGCATGGTCAAGACGTGATGTGCTGCTGAGATGACAAAGGTTTACACTCGCAGAACTTACTTGTAAAGGGACAAAAGGCACACTCCTTCAGTCCCATTAAGAATGGCCTGATCCTCTGTGAGCAGTTCTGCCTTATTCCTACAGGGTGGCACTAGGGCTTCTTCATCCAGCAGAGCCATGAGAAGCTTCACGCTCTCTCTGCCTCCATAAGCAGTGGCATGATTAATTGCATACGCTTTGGGCTGTAATTAAATGAGTGTATTCAAATTATTCTTCAGCATTTAGAGAGCATACACGTAGGACATAGGAATGTAAGATGTTACCCTTTGTTCAAATATTTATAGAAAACCACAACAATGCCAGAATTCAGTTACTTTAAAGCGACACCAAGCAGGACTTTGTATTTTGCCCCTTGGTTCCCCATACGGTTGCAGAGTGTGATTCACAGTTACGACAAGATCCCCTGTCAGCTCTGCAGAAACTGCACTATGTAACATTTGGTGGTGGAAAGGAAACCACTACACCTCTGATTTCAGGACAGTGCACTTACAGGAGAGAGAGAGAGAGAGAGAGAGAGAGAGAGAGAGAGAGAGAGAGAGAGAGAGAGAGAAAGAGAAAAAGAGAGACAAAGAAAGAGACAGAAAGAGAAAAAAAGAGAAAGAAAGAGAAAGAAAGAGAAAGAAAGAGAAAGAAAGAGAAAGACAGAGAAAGACAGAGAAAGACAGAGACAGAAAGAGACAGAGAGAAAAAGAGAGAAAGAAAGAGAAAAAGAAAAAGAAAGAGACAGGAAGAGAAAGAGAAAAAGAAAGAGAAAAAGAGACAGAGAGAGAGATTTGAGTGTAAATTTTAAATACCCTCGCTGGACTGATTCCTGTGCCAAAAGCAAGCTCCTTTTGGGTGATATGGATTTGACAGATCCTTTCTTTGAGTTCCTTCACGGTTGCCTCTGCAGCAGCATACACTGGATCGACATTACTGAGGCCCTTCAGGAGAGTTGCTCTAATGCTCGAGACAATCTTGCACCCAGCAGCACTAAGAAAAAACAGAGAAGAGAAATAAACAAAAATAATCAGTAATCAACAAGAACTCAAAAACCACACTAGAGATGACACTAAGAAAATACCCAGTAAATTACTTTAAAAACCAAATGCTAGCTCAGATATTGCTGGAGAAAATAATGTATAAAATAATAATCTGATCTCTTTCTCTAACAAATCTAGCCTGAAATATCAGAAGGTCCTGTAATGCAATGAATCACAAAGCAGAGGAAATATACACACAGGTCACTACGTTTTCTAATATATCAGTTGTCTAATATATTAACTGGGTTGGCATGGTGGCACTTTAGGTAGTGTCACAGCCACACAGCTTCGGGGACCTGGGGTTGTGGGTTCAATTCCACGTTTGTTGTGTTTCCTCTAGGAGCGCCAGTGTCCTTCCACAGTCTACAAAAAGATATGTTGGTAGGTGGATTGGCTAAAAAGTCCCCACAGGTGTGAATGACTAGGTCACGGTGCCCTGTGATGGACTAGCACCTTGTCCCGAGTGTGTTCCTCCTTGTGTCCAATGAGCCTGGGTTCATCGTGACCTTGTCCAGGCCACTTTTTCCTGTTAATAGACGTTGCTATGGAAACCACAGTATGTGCTCACATTGTTTTTTTTCTTCAGGTTCAGGTATCACAGAGCATAAAAGGCCTTGGTCCCATTTTTAAAACCACACAAACAAAAATATCTAGCCAGAACTGTACTCTGAAGCAAAAGGTCAGTCGGTTTACAGGCTGTGAAAGAGATGGGAAAAAAGAAAAGCGGAGAGGGGGAAAAAAAAAAAAAAAAAAAAAAGACACACACAGACACACAGTCCAGGCAATGAAAAGCTGTCAGACCCTCATTGCAATCCCAACTCTGCACATCCCTACTCTATGCATGCATCTGTGTATATGCGTGTGCCTATGTGGACATTAACAAATGTAAACACTGGGGTGAACTCAGGAAAGGAGCCGGCCTGAATCCCTGACCCGCCGTTTGTGCGAGGGAATTACAGTAACAGAATCATCTGGGAAAACAGATGTTAGTCGTACAAGAAGCACTGATTCAGTAATAAGAAGTGTTTGTGTGTGGTAACATAGTACTCCACGAGGGTGGAGTGGGGGAAGCTCGGCGGGTCACAGCCTGATGAAAGAACCCTTTTGGCTCAGACCTAATTCACTCTATCTACTGGGAGAAGCCCTGTAGCAGGTTCAAGGCACTTGCGTCTCAGCCTAAGTGCACTGATGCACCAGATGAAATTATCTTTAGGCCTTCACGAGCCAATCGTTGGTTCAATCCACTATGTGTTGTGTTGCCAAACTGTTTGGGAATGCCCCCCTTGTGCTGTTTTTGAAGTAAGAGCAATCAAGGAAATATTTCAAATGTATGATGTTTAATCAGCTTTCAGCAATCAACCCATGGAAAGACACAATTGCCTTTTGCTTTTCAGAACAATGGTCTTTGATGTTTCACAGATAAACATGCTTGAGCAATTCAACCCATGCCATTAATACTGACGTCATTAGAGGCTGCTTTTGAGAGAAGAGAAAAATAGATCCTACAGATCGATAGTGCAGGTGGATTTCGATAAGTGTATGAAGTGTAGAGGGGCTTCTCTGAATGATAAGATCAAAATCTGTGCAAAATAAATCAAAGGACTGAGCTATCATCCTCTATTGGGGCGAGAGACAGAGCTGGAGTCAGGTAAGGGTCAGGAGAGGGCATTTAGAGCTCACATGTCAGTGATCTGCTGAAAACAGACGACAGATCCACAGAAAAGCATCAAGATATTTTATCTACCCACTTGACAAACATCCACATGGCTATGGTGCACGAATGCCAGAATGAATCTCATGAGACAATTACTCAACGTCTGATCCACAACAACATTATGCCACCAGACCAGAAAATACATAAAGGTAGGGACTAATCAGAACTCATACATTTTCACAACACCAGGCAACAATTGTTGGGTATTTTAGATTGGGTGTGTGTCGCCCCGTGATGGATGAGCGCCCTCTTCAGGGTGTGTTCCCACCTTGCACCCAGTGATTCTGGGTAGGCCCTGGACCCACCCCAACCCTGAACTGGATAAGTGGGTAAAGACAGTTAATGAATTAATCAGTATTCAGGTCCATCTCAATGAGAGACAAACATGACGATGACGAAAACAGGTTAGACACACGCAGGCGTACCTGGAGTCTGGACTTTCTCCCAATATCTCTTCCAACTGATCTGTGAAATGGACAAACTGTATCAGGCCCTTCATGTGTTTCCTTAAGGGGTCAGACTGAGGCGGGGCATATCCTTTCCCACCCAGCTGTATTGCTCTGACAAATGATGTCGCTGCCTGAAAATACCCAAAACAAAAGCAATTAATCAACATGATTTTTTTTGGCATACCATTGTAAATGGAGAGTAAAACAAATAAAACAAAATGGAAGTTTGTATTTACCAGGAAGAGGGATGTAGAGCTGTTGCATGCGGCATGTTTGAGGTTAGTAAAGGCTTTGTGCCCCAAAGATCGGCTGGGTGCGTTTAGCGTGTGCGCCAAGGCCAGGTCATTCTTAGTGTTCACCAGCAAGCCTAAGTACGAGCTAAAGACTCTCCTGACCACTCTGTACACCTGAGGAAAGAAAGGTTCACATGCACAACTGACCAAACATGCACAATCAGTTGTGACAGGACAGGAAATTGGAAGTCAGAAACCTGCTTCCGATGAAATAGCAAAGAAGTAGAAGCAGCTGGAGGATATTATGATGACAACAGCTTGACTGAATTAGGTCCTCGCCATATACTGTAGCTAAAGATTTTCCTTTCACCTTAAACACCTTGAGCAGGTCCATTTCATGAACTTCAGCTCTGCTATTACAGTAGCAAAATCCAGCATCTGCCCTCATAAATCTGAGGCTGACAGAGCAGCTAGATGAATGGGGGGGAAGGAGAGGGGTGACTGGGCAAGAATGAGCCCCAGTCTCAGCTCACCATGTACTGCTCTTTCAAAACATCCGCTTGGTAATTGAATTCACATTTCTCTCTTAAATCTGTGTGATATGATTTAATGCTACTGTTAATAAGAGAAAGATGGATCCTGGAAAAGCAACGAGAGAGAGAGAAAGAGGACAGAGGGAGAGAAAAAAGCAGGGAAACAGGAGAGTGAAAGACAACACCTCTGCAGTACAACATTCTGCCAATTAACAATTTGAACAAGCCCTTCTCTCCTCAGAATGAAACTGCAAGGAAAGGAAAGTTAAGGGCCATTTTCCCAAAGCAAAAACTGCAATAGTAAGCAAATGTAATAAGCACTGATATCAGATACTAGCCATACCTGCTAAGACTGCACAA
This sequence comes from Hoplias malabaricus, assembly GCF_029633855.1. Classification (NCBI taxonomy): domain Eukaryota; kingdom Metazoa; phylum Chordata; class Actinopteri; order Characiformes; family Erythrinidae; genus Hoplias; species Hoplias malabaricus. Next base: position 67,798,418 of record NC_089803.1, read on the forward strand.
TATTTTGGCTTGTGCAATATATTGTGATAATGCAGTGGGATACACAATATGCAAATGAGAATACACTGTACTAGCATCCTGAGCAATCACGGATTTGCCTTGTCGAGTGTTTCTGTCAGCAATTTATAAATATGCTGCTTGGGGCGGCACGGTGGCGCTGCAGGGAGTGTCGCAATCACACAGCTCCAGGGACCTGGAGGTTGTGGGTTTGATTCCCGCTTCGTGGTGTGTTCTCCCTGTGTCTGCGTGGGTTTCCTCCAGGTGACTGTCTGTGAGGAGTGTGGTGTGTTGTCCCTGTGTCTGCGTGGTCCCTGGAGCTGTGTGACTGCGACACCTACCTGCTGCACCACCTTGCCGCCCAAAATCAATAATAATAAATAATAATAAAGGCATCTGTGGGCCAGCCTTTGCATAATTGTTAGAGAAGCACAAATGGGACGGGAAGGTGACCTGGGGGCAGGGAGTAGTGGAGGATCTGTGCTGTCCCACTCCATCAATATATGGCTAAGGGTCCCTTGAGAAAGGCACATAAACACCAACCACTCTCCGGGCCCTGGGAATGCCTGGCGGCAGCTCTAGGTATGTGTCCACTGCCCTAGTGCACTAGTGTTTGTGTGTATGTGTTCACTGCTTTTTAAATGCAAAAGCATGTTTTAAATGTACTTTAATAAATAATGAATTATATTGTTTTAAGCCAAAAAAACATGTAAATAGTTTATTCCCACCAGTCTAGACTCATTCCCATTACGAGATGCGAGTTGATTGGTTCTTATTGTGGAAGGGTGGGACTTTTTCTTCATAAACTCATCTCATGTAAACACTTACAAATTTTCCCCATTCAACTAGTGACCAGTCTCCTCCATTATAACATCTGCCTTCCACTAACGCCTACCTGCGAGCTAGAATGGTGAGCTCTGTTCGATGGGGTGGCCGGACATGGAGGGATGACATCAGTTTCTTCAAAGACATCTGTACAACCATGCAGAAACTCAAACAGCTGCATCTAGGTGTGAAAAAACAATACCAGGAATAACAGATTTTGTTAAATGATGCTCGGCAGTGATGAACGCCAGAACCCAATCTCTGGGGCCCTTGCTGACGCCACTAACCGCTCTAAGCACTCACTGCGGTGAGGGGATCCTCTGGGTCTTCATTTCGCCTCAACTGCTTATACATATTATAGACGTCGATCAGATCCACCGTGTTGGTGCGCTTCAGAAAGCTGTCATACTCTTTCCGGATGAGGTCATAATTCTCTGAAATGGGGGATCCATCATGGGACAGGTGGAGCTTGTCCAGAAGTAAGCATTTCCAAGCCACCAGCACGTCGCTCAAAGCCACACTGAAGTCTCCTCTTTCCTAGAGCAAAAGCAGAGACAGGCATCACACACACAAGAATCACACAGGCCAAGCAATGGAAAATGTTACTGTTCAGCTGTACGTTTAAAAACCCTTCCATTTATCTCCAAGATCTCTCAGCCTTAAGTTGAGAAGGGCAGGCTGTTTTATACAATGACAAAATAGGGATTTTTCACATTTCCTGTTTGCAGATATAGCCAACACTAATGGATGGGATTTTGAAAACGCACTATGCTTTTCTTGAAATGTTCACGGTTGTTAAATAGTTCAGGCTCAAAAAAAAAAGCCTTACACGGCAGAAGAAATGTTGTTCATCACGGCTAGTTCTTTCACAAGGCAAAATTTTGTGGAGGAGGAGAAGAAGGTCTCCTACCCTTGTCCAAAAAGGTACATAGTGAAGTTTCTACAGTGCTGAGCTTGGAGTAGCAATGACAGGGGGTTATATTCCTTTACAGGTCAATTAAGCATTACAATGATTTTAAAGATGTAATTTTAAGGTAAAAAGGCTTTAATTCATCCCTTTATGGGCCCTGCCCACATTTAACTGATATAGGAAGCCCAACTTGGTCCCATTAAGAGTCTCCCACATTGTGCCCATGACCATCTTGAACCCTGCTGTCCCATGCTCGTCCCTTGTGGGTGTTCTGATTAAGTCACAGAATCAGAATTGTTCTCAACCGTGCACATAGAGGTGGTAAATAATATTTAACAATAGACTTAATCCTTTCTGATAGATATGAACCCTCCAAACATTAATACACAAGTCTTGTTGGGATATGAATCACACATAGGTTGTTATTTACCTTCTTGCAGACCTCAGCAACAGAAATCTGAAAGACCATCAGCATACTATTTGCTCCATGTATAGTGGTTCTCTCAGACTCCAGCACCCGGTGGCACTCTCTCCTGAACACTTTAACCACTGGTTTCAGCCTTAACTCCACAACACCCATTGTCTGTTGTTAACTAAAGTGAATCATTTAGAAAAAGGCAGAAGATAATTAACGATGAGTTAATACGTATACACTGTCATAAAACCAAAAACAGACATGTTATCCAGCAGTAACTCAGCTCTCCAGTCTCACAGAGAGACAATGAGAAATGAGGAGTTAACCCAATGTCTGTATTTACATGAAGAAAACACCAGTGAACCTACTGTGAAGTCTATATTAATCCCCAAACAGAACTAACCTGTGCGTCTTTATGGTTCTGTGTTGTTAGTGTCTGTTTCTAACAGGAACACCGACTCAAAATTTTAAATCTACCCAAACAGGCGCATGGACCAATCATAGTACAGGACGTTTCTTAACCACGCCCCCTCAAAGCGTCAGTTCGAGCTGCCTCAATGGCTGTTTGATTCCACGAACAACTGATTCGACTCCGCTTTTGATTCCATAGGACAAGATTCTAATGAGTCGACTCCTAGCATTAAATACACCCTCCAGTGAAACGCATTTGTTCACCCTTGTTAACGTGTTCGCGCTGTTACACAAGAAGGCATACAATAAGTGAAATAAGCTTTGAATGCCATGTTCTGAGCAGTTCTGCTTTGAAACGGCAATGCTCCAAACAGTCTCAAACAACCAAATTCAGACAGCTAGGGTTTCTTATGTCACAAGGTACAAATCCTGTTAACTACTTAGAGGGCAGGGCAGGGCCTTCGAGCCGAAGGTGAGCAGTAGAGGGGTAATTGAATAGATAGTAGCTTGTACTTAAGGGTGGCGTGGTGGCACAGCAGGTAGTGTCACACAGCTCCAGGGACCTGGAGGTTGTGGGTCCAAGTCCTGCTCCAGGTGACTGTCTGTGAGGACTTTGGTGTTCTCCCTGTGCCCACATGGGTTCTCCAAACAGGATGCTCCAGTTTCCTCATATGGTCCACATGTCGGTAGGTTGATTGGTGACTCAAAAGTGTCTGTAGGTGTGAGTGAATGTGTATCGCCCTTTGAAGGACTGATGCCCACTCCAGGGTGTGTTCCTGCCTTGCGCCCACCATGACCCTGGATTAGATAACTGGTTTCGGACAATGAAGACAATTTAATTTAGTACTGCTTGTACTGAATTAAATCAATTTTAAGGCATTGGGGGAATTTTATTCTTGGAAATTATATCTAAATGTAATTTTTATGAGCAGAGATTTGGGGGGACTTAATAGATTAAGGTTGTGGAATTTAAATTAAAAACACAAAGACATATACAACATTATTAGACAATAATTAAAATGATGGCTTTAAATATATCTCAAAATGAATATGGCTAGCTAAGCTGAACCTGTTCACATTCATGTGCGATTCAAATCACTTTCCTTTCACAAAAAGCGAGATTAATGGTTATATAAAAGCAGGGCGTTCACACTCCTAACTTCTGTGAGGAATCGAATTCAAATTTTAAAGTCTATTTCATATGCCTAGAATCGGAGAGCCGATTCATTTGGGGATTTACCGACTCCCAGCCCCTGCTGTTGCTTTTTAAACGCAGACATGTATAATACATTCTCACAAATTTTTACATACAAAAGCAAGGGTAATGTGTATTTAAGAACACACCTATACATGATGTTACTGACACATAATAAAAGTCTGTATGTGAGTCAAAATGGTTTGTGCGGCTTGAGGAGGATTTTTTCCGTGATCTACACATCATGTGATACAGCCTATGAGGTAATTTTGTGGTTTGTAGATCAGCGAAATCAAATCTGACCGGGTAACCTTCGCCGTAAACCGGATGTAAACAGTAGTGCAGTTTGAAGGCGGGTAATAAGCGTGGTAGACTCGATACTGCACTGTTAGAGAGCAGTTTTAACACCACGCTCAGTTAAAATCTCAAGTTTGTGACAGAGTTATAGCCTTGGTATGTTGCTTTTGGTTTACTTTCTGCACACGTTCGCAGCCTCTATAGTTACAGTGTATCTTTAGCTAATGCTAACTGACTGACCCGTGATATACAGACATTTGTGTATGAGTAAATACCGGGCGAATTCTGTTTCTTATTTAATTTTATCTATTTTTTTCATCCTGAAAGGTACGGACTAAAAAGTACGTATTAATAAGTATTTTATAACATATCACTACACTTTGAATAATACATTTATGTTTACATTCACAGCATTTTGCTGTGTTAGTGCCAAATGTGTTTATTCTTTTATCGAGTGAATGTGCAATTTCTAATGTGTCAAATCAAACTTCCTCACAGGTCAATTTTTGTCCCTAAGCCACACTCTGGGCAGCTCTGGTCCAACGTTTCTGTAGTCATCCCTACTGTTTTCACACAAGGTAACCTCACATCTTCAACTTCAATTATTTTCTTTGAAATAAAATTCCTGATTGAGGTTTTATTTATTGAACACAGCAGGTGGAAAAGTGAAAGGTGTGTATTCTCAGAATGCAGGAGGATGCAGGTCGCTCAGCCACATACACTGTGCCCTGTGAGGACTACGTCCACGTAGTAGAGTTCAGCCCTTATGACTGTGGTTCTGCAGCTTCTCTTCTGGCTTATGGAGGGAACCAGTATGTAGTGGTGGGCACCTGTCGTTTTAAGGTTAGTCCAGTGTTCGTATACCTTAAGGTACATACATAATAATATATTTAATAGGGGAATGCCTTGGCCGAATTGTTATAGATTATTTAGACATTTTCAGGTTGCAGAACTATATAAACTGAGCTGTCCTTTGTCAGACATTTAAGAAACTGTATCCCTACGCCCCCTCCGACTTTTGACTCTCCATTTTGCAGTGCGAGAATTAGGATCAGTGCTGAGGATCTATCTATCTATTGTTGAACTTATATAGTGCCTTTCTAGACACCCAAGGCCACTTTACAATCCACACTGCTCAGAACACTCAATCCACACACACACACACTGGTGAGAAGCGGCAGCCAAACGCGCACAGCGTACTCTCAACCAGGAACGACCGTCCACCTGGAGGTGCACTAGGATTTCACCCAGGACACAGCGCCAATCCATATCTGGGCACACACACATTCACTCACACACCAGGACATTTATTAGAGAAGCCATGTTTCTGGACTGTGAGAGGAAACCAGAGACCCTGGAGGAAACCCACGCAGACACAGGGAGAACATGGAAACTCCACCCAAATGGGACTTGAACCCAAGATCCCAGTGCTGAGAGGCCCATGGATCTGGCATAAACCTTTGGAGATTCAAATGCTAAGACAGTAATCAGATAATCTTTTGGTGGTCTTGAGGGTTGCTGAGGGATGATGATGACACTGAGTTAACAAGGGCATTTAAAAAGTAGGCTGCAGCACACCACAGAGGAGGTCTGCAGGCTATATATATATATGTATGTATGCATGCATGTATGTATGTATGTAGTTTTTTTGTAAGAGACTGTGACTAACTGTGTCTGTGCAGGAGGAAGATGTGGAAATAGAAGGAGTAGAATTCAACACTCTACGTGTCTTTGTGCATGGGGTTCGTGTTGATGCCCTTGCATGGAGCCCAGAGTCCAGGTTGGACACAATACCCCAGATTATCAGGTAGTCTTTCCAGTGGTCTTGTGTACATGTTTTTCAGTTAAGTCCTCTGTGTGAAATGTATACATTTTAATGTAAGGACAGTTGAGTCCCAATAACATAATACATGAAATAAAGACTGTATGTATTTAAATTAAAGGATGGTGGATTTATCTATGCATTATCCTAAAGGTACCAGGTCAGTGTGGATTTATGTTTAAGAGTAGAGGGTAGAGGGTTGAAAAGCTAGCTTGGAGTTAGATGGGACAGGGACGCCAGACTTCACGGTGGAGCCTTCCTGAGGTGTTACTGTGAAGAGCTATTGATGCAGTGGGTGTGTTGTGTACTCATGGGCTGGGCTCAATGAGTAACCTTAAGTATTAGGTGAAGCTGGTTGCTGATTGGATCATGAATGGCCACAGCATCCCTAGTAGTTAGGTGTAGGATTTATATGTTCACTTACAGATGATAACAGGAAGGTTATGGTGCAGGTAGAATGAATGGTATGGGCCCTGTGTGAAGCTCTAATGCACTGGCAATATATATATATATATATATATATATATATATATATATATATATATATATATATATATATATATATATTACACCTTACTCTGTGTATAATTATATTTGCTGTAAAGGTTCACACTGATCATTTTCGTGTGATGATGGGTTGTGTTTTAGTTTTGTAAATTTATGTATTTATTCTTTGTGCTCCAGGTTTTGCACTGCTGCAGCTGACAGAAAGCTAAGGCTATTGACTTCTGATCTTCAGAACCGACATGAAGTTAAGGTAATATTCCTTTGAATTTCTTTAAGAGAAAAGCACAATAATAATTAATATTATTGTATTCATGCTCACCGTCAGAGAGGGAAAAAAAAAACAAGATCCTTTAAAATATCCTGTTAATCACATTGATCTTGCCATAAGAACTTAGTAGTAGTAATCTCATCTTTATAAACGATGAAAAGCAATGGGTTTGACCTGAAGGCTATGTAGTTATTTGGAGTAATGACTCCTGAACTTTATCCAATTAATAAAAAAAAAAAAAAAAACACATAGGGTGATAGAACAAGTGGTTTAAACGATCAAGATTATTATTATAAAAATGTACATTAACGTTAAAGGCTAAGCACCACTTAATGGACCTCCATGAATATTTCACATTATTGTAGTTACTGACAGATATAAGTATGAATTAAAATGAAAATAGCAGCTTAATTTGCTTTAAAACTGACAATTTTATTAAATTGACGGAAAAACCCGAGCTCGCTACGGAAATTCTCGAACGCAACCGTGACGTCACTGGTGGACAACAGCTGAACAACGCCGCGGTAAAACACCGTTATGACTGACTGTTATGACAGTATCTAGCTAAATAACCAACATTATTCATGACAATAGCCTAGCAATAAGCTAAACTCAAATTTAGAGGCACCGTTATTCTTGTAAATGTGATCGAAGTCGAACTCGAATTCATCCGACACTATAAACCTCCGTAATGCAGCTACGTAGCCGAGTATAATCTGAGCCACCGAGTTTAGCGAGTCAAGCTAACGTTAACTAACACCAACTAAAACAGGCGAAGTGAGTGTCCTCACCCTGTTTACCTCCATGTTACAGAGGCTCTTGAACACCTTTCGTTGGTGTCCTTACATGCCCATATTGTTGGAAAAGCGCCAGTGAAATGAGCTACAGATAACGGAGTGAGCGGATGGTCCTTTCCAAAGTGCCCGTTTAAAGTTGACAAATTTAGTCCATTTTCTGGATATTTTGGGATCTTTGGGCCATTTGTTCACAGATGTCCCACTGTACATTGAATGATTGCAGCCAAAAACAACACACCTTTTCGTCATTTTGCATTAAATTAAGTGCAGCTTCTAGAGTTGTTGTCCACCATCTACGTCACAGGCAAGACGCCTATTAGAGTTTCCCAACACCGTTTGGCGGGGGACCAACGGTCTTTTAAAACTTATTCCTTGAATTAGTAAGAAATAACATGTTTTCTGACTATCAATAAACACAAATTAGGAACTCAAACTCCACTGTATTTATTTGTTTGACACTTTCATATCGCTGCTGCTTAGCCTTTAAGTTTTTGACTTGAATAGAGGCCGAAATAATTTGGATGAATTTTTCTGCACAACATAATTTTCCAAGTTCAATATCGCCTAAATCTAAAGAGATTTCAGAGGAATTTGTGAATGTTGATTAGACTGGAAAGGGTTGCAGAGGGATTTCCCAACACCTGGGCCTCTGTCAGTCCATAGTCAGGCTGTAAACTTCCAGTGTTCATTGCCGCTGTCACTGAGAATGAATGGAAAAGATAGTATAAAGACATGACATAAAATTCAGTGATGAACCAGCTAAATATGTCTTGTATGTTGTAAAATCTGTTTATTTATGTGTCTGTGTCTGACTTGGCGGTGTCCTGTGTTATCCGTAAAAGCCAGATGTGAATGCAGGTTTTCATTCCAAGAAACCAGGAGCACACCTGTTAATTGTATAAAAGTCGAATCTAATTGAATAAACAAATAGAATCAGGTGTGATGAAAATCAACAGCCACTGATCCGTTGCGGATAACGTTGGAGACCCTTTGGAAGAGAAACACAGAAAGAGATTCATGTTAATGGGGTGTAAACACACAACATTATTCTGAAGTGTCATAATACTGGAACTGTTTAAAAATGAGACAAATTTGTACTTTCCGATACACATACAGTATTATGTTTGGAGAAAAACAGAACACTGCATACCAACACCAACACCTCATTTCAGCTGTGAAGTGTGGTGCAATGAGCTCAATGGTGTGAGGCTTCTTTTCTGCCTCAGGGCCTGGACAGCTTGCATCCGCTGAAGGACCAAGTCCCTCCTCTGTTGAATTTCAAGTTGTGTCCCTCAGGTTGGGTCATTCAATAGGAAAATCCAAAACATAGAAATAAATCCACAGAATTCCTACAACACAGAAAGTGACTTTGTATTATAACAACATATACCCAGATCCGGATTAATTACACGTGATTCACTTTATTTATTTATTTATTTATTAAACACTATTTTTCTCAAATAGTTATTGGATACTCTTTGTTTTTTTTATGAATGTAACTTACAGCTGTGAAGTTTATCGGAGCATTTTTGAACGTTTTATCATCTGTTCTTTTCTATTTTCATTTTCATTGGTTGTATGTGCCAGACACTTTTACATATTTGTCAACATCAGAAAGGTTAGTGTTGGCACATGAATAGAATGAGGTGAAGTTCCTATGGCTATTAAAAATAGTTACAATGGGAAAAGCACATGGGAATCATTACAGCGTTTTCATTTGTCAGGGATTTTTGATTATCTGGATAACTCTGGATATATATATATATACTTTTTTTAAAAAAAAAGATGTTATCCAAATGCAAGATAGTAAGTGTTCAGATTCCAGCCAAGAATGGACTATTTAAATTTCAAATTTATTGCTTGAAGAACCATTGGATCTTGAAGAATTAATCCACTCCATAAATAGCATGCAAAGCTCCAAAGCTCCTGATCTCAAAGGGTTTACTGCGGAGTTTTATAAGACTTTCTCAGGATTGATTTGCCCCTTATTGCTCAAGGTTTTTGATCAATCTTTTAGAGCCAGAGCACTTCCCCCAACGTTCTGCCAGGCCTGCATTTTTATTCTGCTTAATATGGGATAAGGCACAATCGACCCAGGCTCTCTTAGACCTCTAATCTGAATGTTGATACAAGAATCGTTGTTAAAACACTTGCTACTTGTCTTGAAAGTGTCCTCCCCACCATTATCTCACAAGATCAAATTAGTTTTATTGGGAATACTCCTATTTTCAGTGTTATTTACTTATTTAACCCAAATCCCTATCGCCTGGAGGGTCTTATATCATTAGATGCTAAAAAAAGCGGTTGTCTTTGTTGAGTGGGATTTCTTTTTTCTGCCTCGTGCCGGGATCAGACTACACTATATTTTTTGTTCACTATGTCAGATTAGTGCTATAAAGTTGTGCCGTGACTGGCAACACTACACGTTTGACACCGACCGTTCTTCGTTCACATTATTGCGTGAGTTCAGAGTTTTCCGGGGATGTGGGTTAAGAAAATGTCAGTCAAAGAGAAGAAAACACGATTGTGGATCCGTTCCTGTGTGCTTCGAATAGGAGAGAATAGACTGCTTGTCCTGCAAAGAGAACTTGAGGTAATGTGTCAGGAGCATTTCCTCAGTTTTGGTTGTTCCACCTGACAGCTGCAGCAGCAGCCTCCCTCTCTCTCTTCTCTGTGTTTACATATGCGCGCCAGACAGCGCTCTGTCCTCCTATTGGTCATCGTCAAAGAACATGCTGTAGGATATTTCAGACTAAAAATTCTAACATGCTAGACCTTTTGTTGTGGTGTCATGAGTTGTCCCAGACGCCACATCGCTGATTTTGATTATGTCACACTACGCGACCGTTATTTGTCCCCGTGCTCGTATTCAGTTCCGAAATTTGTCGGATACGTCAAAATCAGGCCAAAATCTGTGAAAAAAGATTTTCTGATGATGATCATAAATTCATTCAGGGTCACGGTGGGTCCAGAGCCTATCTGGAATCATTGGGGGCAAGGTGGGAACACACCCTGGAGAGGGCGCCAGTCCTTCACAGGGCAACTCGCACACACTCACACCTACGGACACTTGTTGAGTCAATCCACTTACCAACGTGCGTTTTTGGACTGTGGGAGGAAACCGGAGCACCCGGAGGAAACCCACGCAGACACAGGGAAAACATACCACACTCCTCACAGACAGTCACCCGGAGGAAACCCATGCAGACACAGGGAAATCACACCACACTCCTCACAGACAGTCACCCGGAGGAAATCCACGCAGACACAGGGAAAACGCACCACACTCCTCACAGACAGTCACCTGGAGGAAATCCACGCAGACACAGGGAAAACACACCACACTCCTCACAGACAGTCACCTGGAGGAAATCCACGCAGACACAGGGAAAACACACCACACTCCTCACAGACAGTCACCCGGAGGAAATCCACGCAGACACAGGGAAAACGCACCACACTCCTCACAGACAGTCACCTGGAGGAAACCCACGCCTTGCGCCCAATGATTCCAGGTAGGCGCTGGACCCCCGCGACCCTGAATTGAAAAAGCGGTTACAGATAATGAATGAATGAATGTTTGGTCCTGGCCAGTACTCAGATGGCAGGACTCCAAAGAAGAGTTTGGATGGCGTGTGATGTTGGTGTGGCTAGAAAGGTGCTGTCCCTGTGGTCTGTGTGGAGAGGGACACTGCACTGAGATGTAAAACTGAGGTCCTGACTCTCTGAGGTCATAAAAGATCCCTGGGCATGACCCCGGCGCGCTGTTAAATCTACCACTGTGGCCATTTCTGCCACCCTAATCATCCTTGTAGAAGCAGTAGTTGTGTATTCTTTTCCTTTGGAAAATTAAACCCACACTAGGTAAGGTTAAGGGCCTCTCCTGATGTTTTAGGGATGGTGAATAACAGTACTGCTAATATCCATGCCTACACATTCTCATGTTGTTCTCAGTTTCTCTGTGTCCACAGTAGTTCGCCAGGGCTTATAAGTGTTCTTACATTGCAACTGTACTCGTGTGATTTTCATGTTTCCTCTGTTGTCTAGGTGATGGAGGGACACGCCAGCTACATCAATCAGGTAGTGTTTGAGCCCAGAGAAGGAAAGCAAATCGCATCGGTCAGTGATGATCACACTTGCAGGTCAGTCAAATTCTGTGTGTGAGTCTGTGCACCCGATTGTGTCCTGTTCTCTGTTAATGGTGCAGAAAGTCCTGACTGTGTTTTCCAAAGCGAAACCTGACCCTAAACACAACAAGCCCTGCCACTGCTCTGCGTAAGTGCGAACCACCCGCTGGCCCCTTTTTTTCCTTAGTAATTGGTTAAATGTGGAAATCCAATCAGCGACTGAGGCCTTTTTCCTCTCCTCAGCGACGGTTAACAAGTGCCTCGCACTGGGGCCGAATCAATCAACCACTGAGGTAACTGTGGTTTCCCGTTAGGCCGAGGTAACTTAAGCATGCACTCCAGGAGTCTCAGGGCTTCCCTTTTACGTCAGACACATGTAACCGACACACCTGGACGCCACAGAGCTGCTGGCTACTGTGGCCAGGGGGGCAAGGCACTTTTCTGCCCCTTTTCCCAACCCGCAAAGAAAATCAAAACCCCCTAATGGGTGGGGTGGACAAAGACCAAAAGGGGTTTTCTCTTATAGAAAGTCGTGCACAGCCCGTATTCATAGAGCATCGCATAGTGCAGAGTGCTGATCCAGGATTATGGTGATTTGGGTCATTTAAAATAGATCGTACATCAGCATTCTTGCAGTGCTCTGTCAACACAGAATCAGATCCAGACTTTGAGTGTACATTTCTCAAGACTTTTTAGGTGGTTTCTTTTTACATATACGAGGGAAGTTCTCGATATTGATATAATCTACTAATCCTGCAGGTACCTTTACAGTGGTTCCAGGAAGGGACCCTTTCTGAGGGTTTAAAGAGAAAGAGGTTTGTTGCAATTACTAAGAAAACTAAACCATTCTGAGCAACATAGGCTGAGAAAAAGCATCATAATGTGTGTGACTGTGGAGTCCAAAAATTAGACCTCTACCCTAACAGCTCAATCTTAGCCCAGAGGGATTTTTACCCGAATTTGAAGAAAGAAAGATTTCCTGATGATGACCATAAATTAATTCAGGGTCATGGTGAGTCCAGAGCCTACCTGGAATCATTGGGCACAAGGCAGGAATACACTCTGGATGGGGGCGCCAGTTCACAGGGTAACTCGCACACACACTCACACCTACTGACACTTTTGAGTCGCCAATCCACCTACCAACGTGTGCTTTTGGACTGTGGGAGGAAACCGGAGCACCCGGAGGAACCCCACGCAGACACAGGGAGAACACACCACACTCCTCACAGACAGTCACCCAGAGGAAACCCACGCAGACACAGGAAGAACACACCACACTCCTCACAGACAGTCACCCGGAGGAAACCCACGCAGACACAGGGAAAACACACCACACTCCTCACAGACAGTCACCCGGAGGAAACCCACGCAGACACAGGGAGAACACACCACACTCCTCACAGACAGTCACCCGGAGGAAACCCACGCAGACACAGGGAGAACACACCACACTCCTCACAGACAGTCACCTGGAGGAAACCCACGCAGACACAGGGAGAACACACCACACTCCTCACAGACAGTCACCTGGAGGAAACCCACGCAGACACAGGGAGAACACACCACACTCCTCACAGACAGTCACCCGGAGCAGGACTTGAACCCACAACCTCCAGGTCCCTGGAGCTGTGTGACTGCGACACTACCTGCTGCACCACCGTGCCACCCATGACCATAAATAATCATTTTTGAAGTAAAGACAGACTATTGAAAAGGTAGGGGCTGGGCCTAAAATGTATAGAAGATAAGGGTGATTAGAAAAATAAAATCTAATAAATTACATGTATTTTTTTTTTCATATCTATACAGAGAAATTATTGAATGCCTTGTGTCGCCATATTATTTTGTACCTTTTTTTTTTTCCTTCCATTTTTATTTTTTGAGTACAGATGTTTGCCATACACAGTTTTTGTGTGCTTGTTTGTTCTTTTTTTCATTATTTTGGCATTTTCCCCCTTAAATGGCACCTCATGACGGGAATATTTTTGTGGGGTCTGTTACACACAGATTCCTAGTGGTTAACGATTTGCAAAATGACAGATGCTTTGAAAGATTCTCATACTTATTTATTAATATCTGATAGAAAATGTTCAGTCTATTCTCTCTACACCATAGACCATGTATATAAATGGACTGGATGACAGCTGTTGAAAAGTGACACTAAATCATCTCTTATGCCCTCTGGTGGCTGGCTGCAGTACAACTTTTAACCCCACCCATTCCCATGTAAGTGAATGGCGCAGAAAGGAATCTTTCATTTAAAATTACACATCCAGTGTTTTATTCTCCCAGTTTTTGTTCTGCCAAAAGCTCCGCTCACGTTAACATTCCCCCCAAATTAAAGCTGATTGACATGCTATGACCCAGTTGATAGACAGTGGTGCCCTTGCCTTTGTCATGATGTCATTGCTGCCATTTTTCGTCACAGAGAGGATTCTTTACCCCACTGATGTAAAGAGGAGACGGGCTTCTGTGCTTTTAAACTTTGAGACCCTCTCCAGCACAGGGTCTTTCACATTTGTTTGCATTAATGCTGTGACCACTCAGTAATAGAGACAAGTGCAAAGGGGCTCCCCTCAGTAAGAAGACAGAGGGCGTGTCTGGGCGTGTAACTTCGATGCAGGCAGGGGTTCAGGCGGAGACAAGGCCTTGCTTCCCTTCTCTAAAGCATATGCTCTGACTTCAATTTTCCTCTACTGTGCAAGCATAAAAACAGTGTCAGCTTCCATTTTGGCCATATTTTAGCTTCAAAACAATGGGAGAGAATGGCACGTACCGTCCGCTCTTCTACACTTTATGCTGTACACTGGAAGAAAATTAGTGTGAGGCCAAGATCAGTCAGAACCGTGAGACCGGATGCTGTCTATAGGAATTCCAGGCAGCTACAGGTATAATACAGGTATAATATTCACAGTATATACCCAATATTTATTATCTCCATTATCTGTAACCCTTATCCAGTTCAGGGTCGCGGTGGGTCCAGAGCCTACCTGGAATCATTGGGCGCAAGGTGGGAATAGACCCTGGAGGGGGCGCCAGTACTTCACAGGACAACACAAGACACACACACACACATTCACTCACACAATCACACCTACAGACACTTTTGAGTCGCCAATCCACCTACCAACGTGTGTTTTTGGACTGTGGGAGGAAACCGGAGCACCCGGAGGAAACCCACGCAGAGACAGAGAGAACACACCACACTCCTCACAGACAGTCACCTGGAGGAAACCCACACAGTCACAGAGAGAACACACCACACTCCTCACAGACAGTCACCCGGAGGAAACCCACGCAGACACAGAGAGAGCACACCAAACTCCTCACAGACAGTCACCCGGAGGAAACCCACGCAGACACAGAGAGAACACACCAAACTCCTCACAGACAGTCGCCCGGAGGAAACCCACGCAGACACAGGGAGAACACACCACACTCCTCACAGTCAGTCACCCGGAGGAAACCCACACAGACACAGGGAGAACACACCACACTCCTCACGGACAGTCACCTGGAGGAAACCCACACAGACACAGAGAGAACACACCACACTCCTCACAGACAGTCAGCCGGAGGAAACCCACACAGAGACAGGGAGAACACACCACACTCCTCACCCTCTTGATAAACTGATCTATTAGGAATAAAGCTCACAAATTCTTATATTGCTTACTGTAGATAAATACATGCTTTATCAATCCTGAAGGAAATATAATATCCAGAAGCAATGAAGACATCACAGTAGAATTCACCATAATATATTGCAATAAACAGGACATGGTATGATGTATGCTACTGACGAACAAAATACCTGGGCTACTTTTTGCCATTTTACTTATTTTGGAGGACAAACATTTTCATTTGGAAGTGGAATGTGTTTGTTGAAAGAGGCATTTGCCATATCGACAGATCTATGCTTGTCAAACTCCTTTGTTTATTGCCACTGGTATGTGACTGTAAACCTGAATCCTCCCAGTCGTCCACTGAATGTGTCCCTCCACGATTTTTTTTTTTATTATGTCTAGACCTGCCGCTCTATGCTGCTACTTAATTTTCCTCTTGCTCTCTCTCCATGTGAGCAGCGCCACTGTCAGCGTGCATCCCGCCCCTGGCCCGGCCCCGTAGTGCTACGCTAATGTTTTGCTACACTTGTCACCCCGGGCCGTTCTGTTGATGTTGGTAGAGATTTCAGTTGGAGGTTGGGATGAAAGAGAGAAATGTTGGTTTTTGTCACGGTCGGGGGTGAGAACCGTACAGTGAGTAGCTAGGACTTAATGGGCTCTGCCTCCTTTTCAGCCCACCTAGACGCTGGACAGGCTGAGATCTCTGCTGAAAGTATCTGATCATTTGGATGGGTTTTCTTCTTAAACCTACCTAAAGTCACAGGGCGAATCGTCCCTCTGCTCCAAAGTGCACACTTTGATGCTATATCTGCTGTGTGATCAAGGGCATTTGCCTTGTAATTAGTGCTTACTCTGATGAATAAGTCAGCAGTTTGGGATCTTTCAAAGAGCATCGGCAAGAATTCTCTTTCTTGTGCCACACAAACTTTAACTGGTGTGTGTGTGTGTGTGTGTGTGTGTGTGTGTGTGGGGGGGGGGGGGCAGAGGGGCCAAAGGAGGCCTGCTGGAGGAAACATCCGCTGTGAGCCTCTTAGTCTCTCTCCCCTGTTGGGCCAGAGAAAACAGTGCTCCATCTGCAGAAAGATTTAAATTCTGTCACGTTGGGAAAATATAGGACGCAAGAGGAAGAGCGTGAGAGAGAAAATGAGAGTGAGGGAGAACAAGGGAGATGCCTTTTCAAGTCAGCCCACATGAACTGCACTTTGGATACAAGGGGGATTGGTCAAGCTCAGCTGATCCAAGCTCTGTGTGTGTGTGTGTGTGTGTGTCTCCTTCCTTACATATTTACCTATTATGTGTGTTCTAGGATGTGTGCGAGGTGCTTTCCTGCCCTGTCAGTTGTAGTTGAACAGCAGGGTTTGTTCAGAACAATCATCGTTATCACTTTCTCATGCTTTTAGAATAATTGCTGACGGACAGGTTATATCTTAATTCTATGTGTGTTGTGGTAGGGTGTAGTCCTCATAGTGATTTCTTAGAATATCAGCGCGGGTTTCTTTCTGCTGGGAAATGACTTCTTTTCTTTCTCAAATAATAGTTTCCCTGAATATATGGATTTTCAGATTCATGAAAAAGTGTTAATATGGTTCTGTGTAGTACCTTTGTAAAAACTGTGGTTCTGATGTTGTTAAGAAGCTTGTTGCAACCGGAAATCCGTTTTTAATGCTGTATAGAATCGACACAGAATACAGCACATTCTCCATGAATCTGAAGAACCATTTACCATGGGTTCTAAATAGAACTATCACCTACAAAGAGTGTAGCCTTTCATTCTGTTTAAGTAATGTTGAATATGAAAGACAGATCTTTAAAGATTTAAATCGATTGGTCAACTTAATTTAAAACTATTTAGCAAGGGCAGAAAATGACCACCTTCAATCCAGTCCACCTACATAAGTACCTTCTTTTGTTTGGCTTAACCTTTCCGTTTTCTCAGGCGTGGGAAAAAGACTGATGAACTAAAGCTTGTTTTCTTACCCTTGATCTGCCTCGACGTAGCATGCTCACCATACTTTGAAACCAGTGTACCCGACCCCACAATGTTATTCTGTGGCGCCTCTGTGGAGTTGCCTGGTTGTTATGTAATGCTGATACTGCAATGTCAACACCTGCCCCGGTCTTGTTTGTGTGCCTTGTGCCTTTAGCTTGATCTGCTAATGTTCGAGAGGACTGGCTCTGTCATGGTTTGCTTTGTTTTCTCCCCGCCCACCCTCCCAAACCCCCACCTGCTTCAGTGCACCGTTGGTTCGTCAGTGAGCGATCTTGGCCGGTAGTCCTCAGTGTTGCGTGCGATCCGTCTCTCCCACTTGGCCAAGGGCTTGAGTGTATGGGTTGTGACCATTGTTTGTGTGGTCTGAAACCTCACTCGCACTCACTGGAGTAGAGGGTCTGCTTGGGACAGGCAAACCCTTGGATCTGTGCACTTGCGAGTACGAATAACTGGCAGGAGGCTTGTGCCGAATCACAGAACTAGAGTCTGCGTTCACCGTGGTGAATAGGGCACATCTTGCATTCAAAGAAGAGTTCACCAGCAAGTCTTTTAGGGTGCTTTGGGGCACTTGTGAGCCTCTTCACAAAAAGTCTTTTCGATGATCTCATCAGTCAGCATCCTAGGATCGTTCCCAGTCATGCAGTGATTTCTTCCCTCCTCCTTTCTTCTATGCTGTGCTTTGTAAATTCCCAGAAACCCCTGCAGCAACCTCATCCCATTCGGGGAACTTGTGGCTCTGTTCGCTTAGGCCTCTCTTGATGTGGTAAACCAGGGATCCTACTCTCAGGAACAACCGTCCTCTCTGTCCAAGTGATTTATTATAGCCGCGTGCAAGGCCCCTCTGTATCTACGTTCGCCGAGACCAGGCTGTCTCCGTGGCTTTGCGAGAGGCCAGATTAAAAATCAGGAAAGCCTTTTTTCCCAGGAAGGGAAGGCTACGAGGCATTGATGGCCCAATCCTCCTTTTGGATCCCAGTCAAGTTGCAGAAGTAAGGATTTATGACTTGCAAGAGGTACATGCCCTTTTGGAGAACTCCATCATGTTCTTAATGCTTCTGAGGTCTTCTTTATTGCATTTTAGTACCAGGTGTGGTATAGTTCCTGGAGAAGTGCAACACATTGAGGCTCACTCTCTGTCCTTCACCCCAACATGCACGTTTCCACAAGTCCTTTTACAGGCACATGTATGTTCAGTTGTTTTTTAGATTCCATTAGCATTTAAAATAATTTAATCTCAAGATGTGCTGTCATGGGGTAGATCTCTGAACATTGAATCTGCAAAGTGTGGGGGTCATCAGCGCTCTGGAGGACTATTTTCAGAATCAAGCACGTCAGCCCCTTCCTTTCAGGTGCTTAATTAGGTGCCCATTAGTATCATTTCAGTTTGATTAGGAGCCTCTTTCTGACAGCACAGTTCCTTTTTTAGCCTTCCATCTCATTTGATTTGTTTTTACTTTCAGGCTTCCTGCATGCCTGAGAACAGAAATGGAATTAGAGCAAAGGATAGGGATGGCGTAATATTCCAATCCTGGCTTGTATATATTTATAGGGTCATGCCACACATATAGGGCAGACATTTATAACATTATTTCCCTCATAATAATATCACGTCATCTCATGTTTTTGCTAATATCACCTCACCAATCTTATTTTAGTTTCTGGTTGACGTGTGATCTAATCTTCTTGAACCTTTTTATCTGCATGTGAGGTTTTTGCCCAAAATGCGAGCCTTAAATATGTCTCAGTATGTTTCAAAACTACAAACATCGCAGTATAAGTGATTTATGCCTTGAGATAGCACTGCATAATAAACGTGAACCCAGAGAATTTTGAAAATGTAGATTTCCTCATCACTTTTACCACTACATTCCCTCCTTCCAAATATATTTTCTAATGTCATAAATAAACTCATAAATAAAAACTTGTACTTTAACCGATACCTTGGCATTGTGAAAACAGATCATTATGGACTTTGAGGCTAAGCACTCATGCCCCATAAATTTCAATTTCCTAGTGAAATCTTTGGACAGGGGACAATCAAATCTGTATAAATAAGTATTAAAGTAATTGAAACGCTTTGGCATTGCCAAGTTTATTTAATATAAGACGGATGACAGCAAGTCAATTTTTCATTAATTTTCAAGAGGAGATGCAGTAAACTCTGCAGCAGTCAGTGGAGAGTTTTGACAAGTTCAGACTTCTCCAAACACATTCATTCATTATCATCTGTAACCCTTACCCTTATCCAGTTCAGGGTCGCGGTGGGTCCAGAGCCTACCTGGAATCATTGGGCGCAAGGCGGAAATACACCCTGGAGGGGGCGCCAGTCCTTCACAGGGCAACACACACTCACACATTCGCTCACACATACGGACACTTTTTGAGTCGCCAATCAACCTACCAATGTGTGTTTTTGGACTGTGGGAGGAAACTCTCACACTCCTCACAGACGGTCACCCGGAAGAAACCCGCGCAGACACAGGGAGAACACACCACACTCCTCACAGACAGTCACCCAGAGCGGGAATCGAACCCACAACCTCCAGGTCCCTGGAGCTGTGTGACTGCGACACTACCTGCTGCGCCACCGTGCCTCCCCAAACGCAGTCATGGGTTAAAACAAATGCTTTTTTCCCTGAAACACAGACATTGAATATTTGTGTTTATGTGAAACACACTATGTGATTTCTTTGTAATCATTTTCCTTTCTGCAGGGTTTGGGACTTGGACGGCAATGAAACTGTCTCATTTCGGCTGTGGTCCCCAGGTGTCAGTGTGTGTTGGCATCCAGAGGAGATCTTTAAGGTGAGTTAAACTTGGGGCCAAGTATTGATGGCCTGATTCACTTGCATTGACTATTGAAATATTAATTCAGTATTAAATTCCTACGCCTAAAGGCGATGTTCTGTTCTATAATGAAAAGTGTTTGCACACTGGAAGCTGGTCTAATGTGTTTATAAAGTCCTAATGTCAGTAAACAGTTAAACACTAAAGTGGACGAAAGTGCTACAAAAGTAAACAACTCAAATTACTAATGAGCTTCTGTTGTTATTCAAACAGTGAATAAATCTTACAGGCAAACCACATACAAACAACTGTTGTTTACCTCTTCAAACATACCATTCCACCTCAGCAGACACAGAGCTGCTGAACGTAAACAAACCAGAGAGAACTGCAGTTCCCCACAGTTGTAGGGGCTGCATTTAAGTAGTCAAGAAGACCCTATGTAGTTTATTTTGGCAACATGTGCAAAGTCATCTAGGAGTCGGAAGCAGAGTAAAGATATCACTGCTGATATTTGTCACTATCTGAATGTTTTGAATGATAACTAGCCCTTATCTAATGCAGTGAGTGGTATCAAGTTTAGGTTCATTGACATAAAAGAGTACTTCAAAGAGAAAGATCAAAGCATGCACTTTCTAGGTCTTCCTAAAGAGGCATGACTTAAAGTAAATAGCAGGCTTTATATCACGCTAAGAATTATAGCAGTGTAACCACCATGATCACCAGATCTGAGCTGCTACACTTGGTATTTTCCAGCTTATGGTCGCTGAGAAGAAAGGCAGCATTCGTTTCTATGACCTGGTCTCCCAGCAGGCAATTCTGTCTCTGGATAGTGGACAGATGCCACTGATGTCTGCTGATTGGTGTCTCACCAATACCATTAAGGTGGGAGCCGTGGTGGGCAGCGATTGGGCGATCTGGGACATTACTCGCTCTAGGTAAGAATGTATTTTGGTTTGCTTTGTTCTATGAAGTGTCTGAATTGTTTCATGGCTCAGGTCGACTGGCCAGATGTGTTAGTAAACTTGGCTTTAATGACCATGTCACAATTACTACGTCATAAGCCACAGACAAGATCTGGTGGAATTATCATGCACTGTCAAGAGTGTTGTGAGTTTTCCAATTCATGCCATATGTAACCGATTGATTTTATATTTTGTGACACGGCCAATGAAGGAGCTCTAATGAAAGCTAAATCAATGAAAGCTGTCTGTGAGGAGTGTGTTCTCCCTGTGTCTGCGTGGGTTTCCTCCGGGTGCTCCGGTTTCCTCCCACGGTCCAAAAACACACGTTGGTAGGTGGATTGGCGACTCAAAAGTGTCCGTAGGTGTGAGTGTGTAAATGAATGTGTGAATGTGTGTTGCCCTGTGAAGGACTGGCGCCCCCTCCAGGGTGTATTCCCGCCTTGCGCCCAATGATTCCAGGTAGGCTCTGGACTCACCGCGACCCAGAACTGGATAAGGGTTACAGATAATGAATGATTGAATGAATAAAATTTAATTTCAATAGATGCAATGCTATTTATTAATTTTAGAGTCTGTATTTCCTTAAATTAACACATTTCTATTACAAGTACATGGCAAGAGGATTTCAGAGATCTTCAGGTTTTGAAAGAAAGCAGAACAGAGGTGTTTTACTCAGCCGGGACGCCAGGACATGAAGACTGTGTGACCTAGACTAAGCTGATTGTTTAGTAAAAGTACTGTGTTTTTGCCGATAGTTATCCTCAGGAGAAGAGGCCAGCCCATTTGGACAAAGCCCGTCTCTTCAGGTAAAAACAATCCTTTTTCTCCACTGAGCCTTAATGAAATCTACAGTATGAAGAATGACTATTGTTCTCATCCTCTAAGGTGGTCAAGGGCCAATGAAAATCTTTTTTCTACTACTGGCTGTCCAGGAAAAATAAACAGTCAATTATTGGTGCATCACCTTGGTCACCCTCAGGTAAGTGAAATTGAGAGCATTTGATTGGCATTGGTGTGTAAAGCTTTCTATATATCCTAACCCATGCCTGATTTCTGGCACTCTCGTTGTAGCCTGTGATGATCGGCTCATCCTCTGTGGGGTCAGGTCTAAGCTGGCACAGGAACCTCCCTCTTTGTGTGATTGGCGGAGATCGAAAGCTCTCCTTCTGGATGACGGAGATGTGAAGTGGTGACTAGGAGCGATTCCATTCCTGTCATCTGATGGATGTGTGTATTTTTCTAGCTCTTCCTCAATAAAAATACCATTTTTTCATGTGCTGTTGTTGCGTTGTGGTTGACCAGTGTGTTCTCATGTACCAGCCACTCTGGGTCAAGACTCCACCAACTATAGTGGAAACAAGGTTTCTGTGTTTTGTTTTGTTTTTTTCTCTTTTACAAAGAGCAATATCTGTGCTGTACTTTGCCATGTCCGGCCCAGCCAGCACAAGGGTGAGCCACAGGTCACTGAGCGGCAGGAAGGGGTTAGTGCCAGCAGCCTGTTCGTAAGTGGAGGAACAAAACAACCTGCTCTACAGGTGCTCTCACACAAAGACACACTGAGCCGACCAAAATTAGCCCCTAGCAGTGGGTGCGCGTTCTCTGGCGAACAGTGAAAGGTCTGGGTTACTATTACTGCCGTATAATGAACTTGAACTCTGAAATCTAGGAACAGGAAATAAAATCGCAGGTATTTGTAAAAGAGACAAAAACAGCCATTTGGTTAATTTTGACAAAAATGAAGCCATGTTTTGACTCGTTTATTGCTAGAGACAAGTAGTTATTGGGGAAATATAGGGACATCTTTAAAAAGAATACGTTTTATGGCTGTGTTGACCTTGCATTTTCCCCTAAGCATTATTCCGAAGATATTCATTGATGTTGGAAAGTACAAAGTCTGCAAAATATAGCAGTTACCGCCAATATCTAATGTGTCTAATTTCATTGCTGTCCCTTGAGCTCTCTTATAAATCATATATACATCGCAAAAAGCAAAATATGCTTTCAAGCTGTTTTTATTTACTGAAAACTATTGTTATCTTTGGGGTCATGTTCAAAGTTTAACATCTGTTAATGAATGATGAGTAAACATCAAAATTAACAGGATGATACAGGGCTGGACGATATGACTAAAATTTATATCATGATATGTTTCTTTATTTTGGTCGATATGAAATAATTCAGATATCGATACGAACAGTTTAAAATCCACTGAAAAAAACTTCCAAAACAAACAAGAAACATAACATCACCATCAAACATAAACCTCTCGGCTTATTCCATTATTAATATTTTTAAATTAATTTTAAATTCAGTGCTGAACATCAGTCAGTGACAGATGCTGTACGTATTGTACATTGAAAGGTTGAAAATGTGTTTATAAATCATATTATTATTATTATTATTATTATTGAAACATTTTATATTGAGATATACAGGGGTTGGACAATGAAACTGAAACACCTGTCATTGTAGTGTGGGAGGTTTCATGGCTAAATTGGAGCAGCCTGGTGGCCGATCTTCATTAACTGCACATTGCACCAGTAAGAGCAGAGTGTGAAGGGTTAATTAGCAGAGGGTAAGAGCACAGTTTTGCTCAAAATATTGCAATGAACACAACATTATGGGTGACATACCAGAGTTCAAAAGAGGACAAATGGTTGGTGCACGTCTTGCTGGCGCATCTGTGTCCAAGACAGCAAGTCTTTGTGATGTATCAAGAGCCACGGTATCCAGGGTAATGTCAGCATACCACCAAGAAGAACGAAACACATCCAACAGGATTAACTGTGGACGCAAGAGGAAGCTGTCTGAAAGGGATGTTGGGTGCTGACCCGGATTGTATCCAAAAAACATCACGGCAGAATTAAATGTGCACCTCAACTCTCCTGTTTCCACCAGAACTGTCCGTCGGGAGCTCCACAGGGTCAATACACACGGCCGGGCTGCTGTAGCCAAACCTTTGGTCACACGTGCCAATGCCAAACGTCATTTTCAATGGTGCAAGGAGCACAAATCTTGGGCTGTGCACAATAAATGATTGTGGTCTAAAACCAGGTGTTTCAGTTTCATTGTCCAACCCCTGTATATTGATATTGAATTATTGTCCAGCCCTGAGATGATATATTTCAATGTCCTGCACACATCTATTGTCTGCATCCATGACCCCAAGTAAAACAAAACCGGAAGCTATAAGGGTGTTAAACATAGCACATCAATGGTCTTATGTAAGTCTAACTCTAGGGGGCAGCAGAGAGTAATGTTTGTTTATTTGAGCTCATACTGGTAATGATTATTTATCACCAGCTGCCAGTTTGATCACTTTAAAAGTCACACGTTCATCACGATTATTCAAAAGACATTTACCCATCAGCAAATATTGCGTATGGAATAGGAATCTACATACAATTTTATTTAAATCGCTGTGTGTCCAGTGACATTTATTGTGCTCCCTTAATAAACAACTGAATACGGGTGTTGCTGTGTGACTGAGATGGCCTGGTACAAAGAAGGTGAGGGGGGAAAAGGGACCTCTACTCTTTCAAGCTCTTTAGACAGCCTTCTGTGACTCTTGGAGAGCAGGAGCAAACCGTCATCCACAAGCATAACATGCTACCGCTCTCTGGTCCTCTGGCTTTGTTTGAACAAGTCCGATGTGGTGTGAAGAGAGCGTTTTGGAGCGCTGGACTCAGCCGAGCCTGGAACAGCTGTGCCTGAGAACTCGACGTCAGAGACTGCCACATCTCTCCACATGCACACACATTCTCTCTCTCTCTCTCTCTCTTTCTCTCTCACAAAACGTTCTTCCAAAATACATAATAACTTTCTGAGAGCGAGAAACTGCAGCAGTGGAAGAGCCAGAAGATTTTCTCACAGAAACCTGAAACCCTGCCTGTGATCAATACTGTAGCCTGGGATGATTTTAACCAAAGATTGCCATCTGGTGGCTGCTCATATATTCAAACTCTGGCCAAATGTTTTTGGACACCTGGTTCAACAGTTACAGATAGATACTGATGTTGGATAGATCACAATAGCGCGCCACTGCTCTACAACTTAGTGCAGGGCCGAGTGCAATACTTTAGCTGATGTTTGGGGATGGTGACCTTACCTTGTATTCAGTTGCTTTGAGTTTTGTTTCATGTTTCCGTGGGAAGACTGCACTTGGTTTAAGGTGTCGGTACTTCTGTCTGTCCAAAAGCATGTCAGCCAAGAGCTATTAAAAATGGTGTATAGTCAAGCTACCAAAACAGACATTTCTGAAGTTCAAAAGTTGTTGCAGATTGTCCTCAGTCTCGGTAGCGTCAACATATTAACAAACCAACAGGATCAAAGACACACTCACTGAGTTTGAACTCTGGAAGAGCACAGCTGGCCTAATCCTACACACCACGTAAGATGTGGGTGAACACCTTCAAGAACAAAGAAAGTGGAATTAGGACTGGCACGATACTGCGGAGTCCAGACGATTAGTTTTCTTTTCATGAGGAGGAGGAAGGATAAGACCAGTCCAGGATACGATGAAGCACTTCTTGACAGCAGACCTACAGTGTCAGCTTGACCTCACCCACCCATATTCAACTACAGTGGTGAGATGAGGACAAGGCAAGATAACACTGCTGACTTTCTGGGCATCCCTGAAGAAACGATGCACTCTTTGACCCCTCTCAAGAGCTGTGGTGCCAAGCTAATGAAGTCTGTGGCATTAGTGAAAGGAAACGCTTATGTTCTGTGGCACAACAATAAGCATCTGGGATTTGTGGGCAAAATGTGAGCTACAAGAACTGCACTGGAACCTTTGCTGGTTATCTGTATGCTATGGCAACACATTTATTTTGGACTCTGCAGATTTAGATCCAAGCCGTGGTTTTGCAGAAGGATTTGCGGACTGGAGGAAGATGAGATACGAGAAACGGTTATGCATTTGTACTTTGGTTTATGTAATTGGATGTGTGTGCCTCTGCACTCCTCTCATATATTACACTAATTTTCAGACTCCAAAGCTTGCTCTCGATCTCTCTCTCTCTCTTTCCCTCCCCCCATTGACAGTCGATGTGAAAAGACAGCGAGCAGTTAACCCTGCTTACATGAAAACACATGACTTCACCTCACAAAAGGAAGATATTCTTTTCCAGGGGCCATGTTTTATGGTCAGTGCTGAAGGGTGGTCTTTCCGTGTTTGGACTGCAGAAAAGAACTAAATGGTAACTAGGCAGGCTAATCTCCAGTATCAGTGGAACGGATCCGTGGTAGATCGCACTCCCTCGCAAGTGTGACCACAGATAATCCATCATCAGAAAAGCACCTTGACAGAAGGGGAATCTGCCAAGCGGTCCCCTTGACCTGCTCTAGCTCTAAGTCTTGGCAGTGCATTTACCCAGAACAAGAAACGTGATCCTTAAATCATTCATAATTAGCTCCTGCTCCTTTTCCTTAAAGCTTACTCTGTCATTCTGGAAGCTATTTTGTTGGAAATGGTATCAGGCTAAAAGTGGGCTACATGGATTTATTTTTCAAGGACATTTCAAGGGCAACTTTTATTCGTTCATTTATTCCAGTATTTCTAATCATGTCATGAAAAGGTATTCAGTTACAAATACAAATACAGTACCCGCGGCTTGCAAGCTTTAGGTTGTATATACGAAAAGGATCCAGAAGCCTACTGGTCTTACTCCTGTCCTTTGGTCTAAACGATACAGACATGTGGGACAAGATTCACAGACCAACCTAGGCTTCAAAACCTGTGTTTGGGAAGTAGTCACTCAGTCGGGGGAGAGGCTCTGGCATTTGATAGCCTCTTGTACCCTCACTGATCACATTAATAGGTACACCTGTTTTCTAATTTCAGTTTTTATTGGGTTCTTATACTGTACAGTTGCGCTTTAAAGTTCTACAGTTACCCACAGACAGGGACATATTTACACATTCAGAGCTGTTCTCCCCGTGTCCGCGTGGGTTTCCTCCAGATGACTGTGAGGAGTGTGGTGTGTTCTCCCTGTGTCTGCGTGGGTTTCCTCTGGGTGACTGTCTGTGAGGAGTGTGTTGTGTTCCCCCTGTGTCTGCATGGGTTTCCTCCAGGTGACTGTGAGGAGTGTGGTGTGTTCTCCCCGTGTCTGCATGGGTTTCCTCCGGGTGACTGTCTGTGAGGAGTGTGGTGTGTTCTCCCTGTGTCTGCATGGGTTTCCTCCGGGTGACTGTCTGTGAGGAGTGTGGTGTGTTCTCCCTGTGTCTGTGTGGGTTTCCTCCAGGTGACTGTCTGTGAGGAGTGTGGTGTGTTCTCTCTGTGTCTGCATGGGTTTCCTCCAGGTGACTGTCTGTGAGGAGTGTGTTGTGTTCCCCCTGTGTCTGCATGGGTTTCCTCCAGGTGACTGTGAGGAGTGTGGTGTGTTCTCCCCGTGTCTGCATGGGTTTCCTCCGGGTGACTGTCTGTGAGGAGTGTGGTGTGTTCTCCCTGTGTCTGCATGGGTTTCCTCCAGGTGACTGTCTGTGAGGAGTGTGTTGTGTTCCCCCTGTGTCTGCATGGGTTTCCTCCAGGTGACTGTGAGGAGTGTGGTGTGTTCTCCCCGTGTCTGCATGGGTTTCCTCCGGGTGACTGTCTGTGAGGAGTGTGGTGTGTTCTCCCTGTGTCTGCATGGGTTTCCTCCGGGTGACTGTCTGTGAGGAGTGTGGTGTGTTCTCCCTGTGTCTGCATGGGTTTCCTCCGGGTGACTGTGAGGAGTTTGGTGTGTTCTCCCTGTGTCTGCGTGGGTTTCCTCTGGGTGCTCCGGTTCCCTCCCACGATCCAATAACAGACGTTGATAGGTGGACTGGCGACTCAAAAGTGTCCCTAGGTGTGTGTGTGTGTGAGCCCTGGCACCCCCTCCAGGGTGCCTCCCTGCCTTGCGCCCAATGATTCCATGAAGGCTCTAGCCACACCGTGACCCTGAACTGGATAAGGGCTTACAGAGAATGAATGAATGAAATGTTTATTAGATCAATAAATCTAGGCACTTCAAATTAATTACTCTAACAACTCTCAAACTTTTCTCCCCACTCAATGCAGTATTAATTTCATTCATTCTATCGCTCAGTTTTTGGAAACAGGGTTGCTGTTGGTCCAGGTGGTACCTCGAAACACTGTGGCAAGGCAAGGCAGGGACACACCCTGGTCAGGGTGCCAGTCCACCACAGGGCCACCACAGGGCACCACACCTGTCCAGTCTGAATATCAGCTGAATAGTCAAAATATAGATGTATTGTGCACATTTCTCTGCACTTGGCAGAAATTGTTACATGACCACAGACAAGATAAGAATGTTTGGAAGAAGACTCCTCAAGTTTTAAATCCCTTTCCATATATACATTCTACAAAGATTTTCCATATTTCTGTTCATCGTAATAAAGTAAGCAGGAGGCTGTGAGGCTTAGCTTTGGCCTAGTTTCTCCAATGCACTGTTCAAAATCTTCAGTTCCTCCCTCATCTGGCCCAGAACGTTCTGGATCTTACAGGTGTTATCAAGGACCTCCATGGTGCAGGTGTAAGGGTCGTATCTGATGGAGAAAGGCTTCTGGATGGTGGAAGAATACTGGCTGTAGAATAAATAGAGCATAGGAGTTGAATTGCTATTTTCAATCCAGACCTCAACACCCAACATCAGTAGGTGACATCATTAACTTGTATGTGTCTGAATAAACAACATTTTCATGAAGAGTAGTGGCTGTTACATAAAGCTGGCACAAACTCATTAATAACCGTCACTTTCACATTAAATATTTGACAAGTTGGTGTCTACAAAATTTTGGCCACATGGTGTACATTCAGTCGCAGATTCTCACCTCATCTTGATCTTGGCGTCCTCAAAGCTCTGGGACACGAAGTACACAGGCTGGAAGGTCTGGTCCTGGTACGGCTGCACTGCAGTCTCTGCAGGGTTGAAGGGTTTGTATTCGGGTTCGTTGGAGAGGGCGTACTACAACATAACGCACGTAAAGGAAACATGAACTTGACGCCAGCCCAAAACATCAAAGACGAGGAGTAGATTAAAAATTATGGTCATCTATTTTTGTATAGGTTCTGCTCCATTAACTGGAAGGACTTAAGTTTCACCTCCAAAGCTGCAGCAGCATTAAATAAAGAAGGTTGTAAAATGCTGCTGACACTTAATCCAATACTTCTTATTCAGACAGACTTCATGTATTTATCTGTGATATTTTTGCAGAAATGCAAACAAAATTATAAAATATTAATGTGTGTGATTTATGTTTTACTAATGTCATGGTGGTGCAGCAGCTAGTGTCACAGTCACACAGCTCCAGGGACCTGGAGGTTGTAGGCTCGATTCCCGCTCCGGGTGACTCTGTGAGGAGTTGGTGTGTTCTCCCCGTGTCTGCGTGGGTTTCCTCCGGGTGACTGTCTGTGAGGAGTGTGGTGTGTTCTCCCTGTGTCTGCGTGGGTTTCCTCCGGGTGACTGTCTGTGAGGAGTGTGGTGTGTTCTCCCTGTGTCTGCGTGGGTTTCCTCCGGGTGACTGTCTGTGAGGAGTGTGGTGTGTTCTCCCTGTGTCTGCGTGGGTTTCCTCCGGGTGACTGTCTGTGAGGAGTGTGGTGTGTTCTCCCTGTGTCTGCGTGGGTTTCCTCCGGGTGCTCCGGTTTCCTCCCACAGTCCAAAAACACACGTTGGTAGGTGGATTGGCGACTCAAAAGTGTCCGTAGGTGTGAGTGTATGTGTGTCTGTGTTGCCCTGTGAAGGACTGGTGCCCCCTCCAGGGTGTATTCCTGCCTTGTGCCCAATGATTCCAGGTAGGCTCTGGACCCCTGCGACCCTGAATTGGATAAGGGTTACAGATAATGAATGAATGAATAATGTCACGGTGGTGCAGCAGTTAGTGTCACAGTCACACAGCTCCAGGGTCCTGGAGGTTGTGGGTTTGAGCCCCGCTCCGGGTGACTGTCTGTGAGGGGTATGGTGTGTTCTCCCTGTGTCCGCGTGGGTTTCCTCCAGATGACTGTGAGGAGTGTGGTGTGTTCTCCCTGTGTCTGCGTGGGTTTCCTCCGGGTGACTGTCTGTAAGGAGTTTGGTTCGTTCTCGGTGTCTGCGTGGGTTTCCTCCGGGTGACTGTCTGTGAGGAGTGTGGTGTGTTCTCCCTGTGTCTGCGTGGGTTTCCTCCGGGTGCTCCGGTTTCCTCCCACAGTCCAAAAACACACGTTGGTAGGTGGATTGGCGACTCAAAAGTGTCCGTAGGTGTGAGTGTATGTGTGTCTGTGTTGCCCTGTGAAGGACTGGTGCCCCCTCCAGGGTGTATTCCTGCCTTGTGCCCAATGATTCCAGGTAGGCTCTGGACCCCTGCGACCCTGAATTGGATAAGGGTTACAGATAATGAATGAATGAATAATGTCACGGTGGTGCAGCAGTTAGTGTCACAGTCACACAGCTCCAGGGTCCTGGAGGTTGTGGGTTTGAGCCCCGCTCCGGGTGACTGTCTGTGAGGGGTATGGTGTGTTCTCCCTGTGTCCGCGTGGGTTTCCTCCAGATGACTGTGAGGACTGTGGTGTGTTCTCCCTGTGTCTGCGTGGGTTTCCTCCGGGTGACTGTCTGTGAGGAGTTTGGTTCGTTCTCGGTGTCTGCGTGGGTTTCCTCCGGGTGACTGTCTGTGAGGAGTGTGGTGTGTCCTCCCTGTGGGTTTCCTCTGGGTGCTCCGGTTTCCTCCCACGGTCCAAAAACATGTTGGTAAGTGGTTGGTGACTCAAAGTGTTCGTAGGTGTGAGTGTGTCAATAAATGTCACCCTGCAGGGTGTGTTCCTGCCTTGTGCCCGATGATTCCGGGTAGGTCCCAGACCCACCCCGACCCTGAACTGGATTAGCACTTACAGAGTGAATGAATGAATAAATGTCACATAGGACACTGCTGGTTGGTGGATTTCTCTCAGCCCTACCAGCACACCACACACTAATTTTTCATTTTTATGTATAAAATGAAGTTGCATCTCACCATGAGTTCACCGTAGGACGACAAGAGGCCTGCTCCGTAAGCCTTCACGGCCCCGTTCTGCTTACACAACCCAAACTCCACAGTAAACCAGTACAGCTGTCGCAGAAAGTAAAGTCACATTAACTGGGTCACACATTTCTGCTCCATTTGTAAAAGAATTCTGAATATTTACATGCATGAAGCAGTTTCAAACCGCACATCCTTTCTAACCACTAGCAATTTTAAAATGTGTCCTTTGCTAACCCAGAATTTCTGCTGCATACAAACCATTTTCCCATATTTAAATTCCGCATTTACAGTATAAGTCCAAAATGTTGTGTACTCATTGTCCTAAATTATACATGAGCCTAAGGTCACGAGGTCCAATGCCAAGTGTGGACTAGAGCACAGTCCAATACGTTTGCGATGATTTTGAATAAAGCTTGTGACCTAAAACTAATCATCAAATTAGTGTCTGACCTCACTAGCAACTTCACTGGGTTGAATGCAATCAAATTCTCTTTGCACTGTTTCAGTATCTATTTTAAAGCATCTGTAAAACGTTCTAAAACTGAATGAATGCTAAGTGTGCAAAGGACCACATATCATGGATGTTATTCTAATACATGACCACTAGAGGTCAGCAAAGCGTGATGTAGATGTTCTTGTGTCGTTGCCCATGTGAGTGATGCTGTAACTTACTGTGGACAGTTTCTCAATGTCTTCATCCGATGCTCCCAGGGATGCGAGTCCAATCTCCTACAGAAAGAAACAGTGCAAGACAGGAGTAGTTAATTCCTGAAAAATTTCAATGTCATTGAAACCACCTTTGCGCTTGTGCCACCAAAACAGATGTGTCCCATCAAAGCATGAGCTCCACACGACTTCAGAAGGTGTCTGGCACAAAGGCAGAGGCAGCAGATCCAGCAAGTGCTTTAAATAACATTATGTTGGGTGTGTTTTTTTCCCAGCATGTCCCACACACACTTTGAGGCCAAGTCCACACCTTGAACTTTTTGTCCTGTACCTCATCCCTGCCTTTGGGACATACTACTGCCATTAAGGAGTGAACTTGCGCTGCTTGTCTTCTTCCCATAGAGCGTCCCGGTGTCATCTCTTCCTCAGACCAGGCCTCCTTCTTCCACTACTCCATGCAACAGTGCTGATGCTCACATGTCCATTGTTGGTGCTGTTGGAGGTGGACAGGGGTCAGCATGGGCACTCTGACCAGTCCATGGAGAAGCTTTGGTACGGTGTGTCTTATAATATCTGTCACAGAAGCATTGGAGACTCTCGCACCAAAACACAGTGACCACCACAGATTGGCCCTTGTCAAAGTGGCTCAGATCCTTATACTCCCCCATTTCTCCTGTATCCCACATCAACTCCAAGATCTGACTGTTCACAGGCCGCGTGATATATCCCACCCCTCGAGAAGTGCCGTTGTATCCAGACAATCAATGTTATTCACTTCAGCCCCCAGTGGTTTTAATGTTGTGGTTTATTAAAGTTTATTAAAATTCCAGAAATGGAAGCTGTTAAACATTTACCTGTGAAAACTGCGCGAACCCGTTGTCGGTGAGCATGGGGATATGTCCGAGCAGTTCATGGCAGCAGTCTCTGTTGCGACACAGGACGACAAACATGACATGGTCAGACCCTGCTGCTCTCTGAGTGTGTGAGTGTGTAACCTCTGTAGAGTGTATAAGGAGACTTACGGCTCTGGCGAGTGCATGGGGGCTGAGGAATGGCGAATGTACTGCGTGCACTGGAACACTCTGAACGCCAGACTCGCCAGAAAGTCGCGGGCAGACAGCAACCCGGCCACTGGACGCAGCTGAAAGCCTGTCCTTTCTGAAAACACGGGCGGCGACACCAGTCAAACTGAAGTATGACCAAATCAGCTGGTCATTTGTCTCTCTTTGCTGCTCTTATGGAAGGCCCCTTGTGGAAATTGTAATCGCATTCACATTTAAAAGCATTTGGTGAAGTTGGGTGGATCACAAGCACTACTCCATCTCTTTCTAAAGATACCGGATTACGCTCCATCTCTCCAGAGAACACAGTTCCACTGCTTCACAGCCCTGTATTTGTACCACTATTTCCCATTTTGTTAAAGCTTGGTAAATATTCATGAAATGATTTGGGGCGCTCTGAAGACGCTGCACTTTAGTGTGCACTGTTACAGCAGCAAAACTGTTCCACACATTCTGTCATATGTTCACAGGGACATTACAAACAATTTCCACAGTAAAATATCTTCATCTCCAGGATATCAATAGTCTGTGTCTTTAGTGAGCCTTTCAGATTTTTGAGACACTTTGAAAATAAAGAGATAATATCCGCGGAAGGAAGCTAAACGTGTAGTTTTTCCACGGTATGGAAGTTGTGTTCGTATTTGAATCGATTGTGTTCGTAAATGAATCGATTGCTCATCCTTGGTGACCCGGATGTGTATCTGATTTTTTTTTCCACTCGTATTTTGGTTTCTGAATTTCGTCCATCGAATTTGAGCAATTTTTTTGAGCTTGAATTTTTTTTATCTGAAATTATTAACCTTGAATAATAACGGAAAACGTATTCTTGAAAATTCACGAGTTCAATTCAAGAGCAATTATATTCAGACACATAATTTCAGTGCTACAAATTCAAAGGTGGTAATATTTCAAAGTCTAATGAGACAGATTTGCTTCCATAATTTTAGTGCAGCAAAGGAAGACAAACTAGCATTGATTTCAGAACCTTTTTTAAAAGAAGTAATCCCCAGCCTGACCTTATTATTTCATATTTAATATATTTGTGCATTAATTGGTTGATGTTACCTTTCAGGAAAGCTGACACATCTCTGAGCTGAGGAACGTTCTCCTCTCCGTATCCACACTCCCTCTCCAGTTGCTGCAGCCCGTCCAGGAACTGTCTGCAGGCGTGACTCGGGTAGATAGACGTCAAGGTCCTGTACACTTCTCTCCTGCCGAACCATAAATATGATACATTCACAACAGGCCACAGAGCGGAAGTTTAATCGGAGCCTTACTTGTTGTCGGCTGAAGGAGACTTACCAAGTCACGACCTCTTCTGGAGTATACTCAACATATGGGAGTGGGTCACCACTGCAAGACATAGAAGGACACATCAGGTATTCATAAATGTAGGGTGACCAGACTGACCAATTAAATGTCTACAGAGAAGGTTATCGACCAATAACGGTAGCTCTACAGTCAGACC
Source organism: Hoplias malabaricus (assembly GCF_029633855.1). Lineage (NCBI taxonomy): Eukaryota > Metazoa > Chordata > Actinopteri > Characiformes > Erythrinidae > Hoplias > Hoplias malabaricus. The sequence goes on from NC_089803.1 coordinate 67,832,524, forward strand.
GTCCAATCAGAAGATTTTAGGCTGCAGGCACCACGCCCCCTTCTCACTCAAGCGAACCAATCGGAGTAGGGGAAGGCGGGACTAGTTTGTGAACGAAACTTCTCGAAGTTCTATGTAAGCTCTAGAAAAACAAAATGCCGGACGTTTGTGAAATTGCGGCCGGACATTTTTTTAAGTCTAAAAAAGAGGACGTCTGGTCACCTTACGTAAAGGTCTCTGTAGATGTTCTAAATATCAGCATTTCCAGGAGAAACCATGTATCTTCATTTGTTTTGGACATAATCTGAAAACAGGAGGTGTCTTAAAGGTTTCGACGGTAGTTTTCATGGGTCGCAGCTGAGGTCACACTATAGAGTAGACGCCATTTTGAGGGCGAACTCATTACTCACACCCACAACTCAAATAAAAACGGTTATTTAAACCTTTCTGTTGTTTCTGTCAACACTTATGCATCACTTATACATTAAAATGAAAGAAATATACGTTTGGATCCCTGACCAATTTATCCACGTCACGTTTTTAAACAGCTCTCTTCGTCTGTGTCAGAGAATAGAGGAGCTATCGCTCACTAAAGGGTGCCTTCGATATACAACGCACTACATGAGTATTTTTATATCTATTTTATTACCAACTGTGCCCTACACAGGATATAGAGAGGGATTTGGGATTCGGCCTTGGCACTACTTTACTGTTCAGCTCTGGTAAACCACCGGTGGTTTCAAACGTGTAATTTTCACATTCTCCGCTTCATAACTTTCATATTGTATAAGATATATGCAAGATAAAAGTGTCATATGAAAGCTGGAACTATCCTCTTTCAGTTGGAGTGGTTTAATTTATGTAAATATTAAGAAAAATAATGAGGAATCTGCCTCAAACAAACCATGTGCAAAAAACGTAATTCTGAAAACCTTTTTTTTTATTGTATATATTTTTGCTGCAATACTTTTGAACGGCCACAAGAGGGCACCCTAAACTCTCAAATAGCTACACATCTCGTAAGTCCATTATTGCTTGTTAGAACCTAATATTGTCACTGAGGCTTGTATATGATCTGTGACTCCGATTCGGTCACAGACGCGGAGAAACACATTGGAGTCACAAGGGTTTTCCATTAGATCCAATGGTTAAATGCAAAGTAAGCATTTACAAATCACCTACGGTGACTTTTTTAATTAACTATAGTAAGTATTCATGTTACTGGTGGGATGTAGTTAGTCTCAGCCACAAGCGAATGGAGAGACTGATACTTTCAGTGCATTAAATTGGACTCACTCTAAGTATTCGGCCATTTGCATTCTGATTGGCTCTCTTCCTCTGTTTAACGAGGCCTGCCAAAATAGCAGACCTGTGATTGGTCCTTTTGTGCACCAGTCAGATTACTCTTCCTGCAGTAGTAGGTGGGTCTTGACCAGGTTAATTAGTGGAAGGTACCAGACTCTGACACTGTGACACTACTTTACGTGATTTTAGAAAAAGAAACAGGTGAACAAGGTTAATACAAGCCCTGAACAAAGCCGACTACACCCACAACCCCGTGTTCCTGTCCTGTTGTGTAGTGATTAATTGCTGGGACAAGGGTAAGAAAAGATTGGGAATAATGTAGTGTACTTACTGTTTGTAGTTGAAAGCTAATTCAGCAATGGCGGCTCTTCTTTTTCTGTACTCTGGATCACTGTATCCCTGGAATGAGCCCGGACACATGCTTCAGGGTCAAGTCACTGGGATCTTTGTTTTGTTTAAAGCTAAATCTTGGACGTAAACAATGTGCGGCCATTTGCTTTTACTCACGGGGTGATCTTGGTCGAGATCGGGGTCATACTTCGTAATCAGATGATTGCATTTGTCCAGATCACTGATCTTTCTTGGAAACCACGGAACTAAAGCAAGGAAAGAGATTCCCATATTTTAAAAAGAAAAATACACTTTCTAAAAATGAAAAACAGAAGTTTCACTTCGTGACCTTAGGCTCATGTGCAGCTGCTGCAGAGCATCTCATTCCAGTTCTCGCATCTACACAGAGCGAACCGTGCTGTCACAAACGTTTCTACACGCACCTTTCTCGTCCTGGACTAGCCGCACGTCGTCTGCGACCCGTTTTAAAGAGTTGATGAAGATGTCAATATCGGAACTGTGCACTTCGCACTTCAAGAAGAACTCCAGGTCGTCTGGGGAGCTGTTCTTACACTTCCTGCTCGGTCGGCTCTCGACGTGGAGAAGCTTGGCTTCGAAAGTCTGAATCATAGAAAATAAAGAAAAACAAACAATGAGGTCATTTCTTATTTCTTTTATATTGTTCACTTTAGGGGCGGCACGGTGGCGCAGCAGGTAGGTGTTGCAGTCACACAGCTCCAGGGACCTAGAGGTTGTGGGTTCATTCCTGCCCCGGGTGACTGTCTGTGAGGAGTGTGGTGTGTTCTCCCTGTATCTGCGTGGGTTTCCTCCGGGTGACTGTCTGTGAGGAGTGTGGTGTGTTCTCCCTGTGTCTGTGTGGGTTTCCTCCGGGTGACTGTCTGTGAGGAGTGTGGTGTGTTCTCCCTGTGTCTGTGTGGGTTTCCTCCGGGTGCTCCGGTTTCCTCCCACAGTCCAAAAACACACGTTGGTAGGTGGATTGGCGACTCAAAAGTGTCCGTAGGTGTGAGTGAATGTGTGTCCGTGTGTTTCCCTGTGAAGGACTGGCACCACCACCAGGGGGTATTCCCGCCTTGTGCCCAATGATTCCAGGTAGGCTCTGGACCCACTGCGACCCTGAACTGGATAAGCACTTACAGATAATGAATGAATGAATGTTCAATCTAGTTTTCTCCACAGTCATGGGTTGTTGCCAGGGCATGCCCAGTAGGACTCCCACAGTCATACAGAGTTCCACCCCCATAGGAAGGTGAAGGAAAACAGTGCTTCCTGAGAGACAGGTGAGTCCAGCCATCACTTCTTTTCAAGCTGCAGATAATACACTGCATGGTCAGTTCAATATACACGAGGAGGACACTAAACATCCAGATCTGTCACATCAGCCCACCCATTCATAAATTGAAGCCACTCCTGGCCTCAGATGACTACGAATTATGTTATGTTTTAAGACTGTGTGTGTAAGTTTTGGTGTTTTTGCTCCTGGGCTTCCCCTAAAGTTCATTCATTCATTCATTCATTCATTCATTCATTCATTCATTGTCTGCCCTTATCCAGTTCAGGGTCGCGGTGGGTCCGGAGCCTACCCAGAATCACTTGGTGCGAGGCAGGAACACACCCAGGAGGGGGTACCATTTCCTTAAAGTTGCAGAGTGTAATTAAATTGTCCTGAAATTAAGAGGTCAAGGAAGGAGGTCTTCCTCCAGAAGTTACATAGTGTATTGTCTGCAGTGCTGATCCTTGAGTAGCAATGACAGAGGCTCTATCTCCCTATTATAAGTCACAATGAAGCATCACAATTATTTTAAAGCTGTAATTTCAAGGTAATAATTCTACCTAGTGCTCCTTTAAGGACAATCTCTGTGACACTAAATAATTCAACTCCTCAGTTCAGTTCTGCTGGAGTTGTTGAACCCTATGTCCACTCACTGTCCACATTCACACCTCATTCCCTTGTAAACTCAGAGACTCATGTGTAGCTGCACTGTGTGTTGTCCTCTAGTCCTTCATCGGTGGACGCAGGACGCTGCATGTTTTCAGTTGGTGGACTGTTCTCAGTCCAGACACTGAGGGGTTTAAAAACTCCAGCCGCACTGCTGTGTCTGATCCACTCTACACCAGCACAACACACACTAACACACCTTCTCTGTGGGAGTCCTGACCACTGAAGAACAGGATGAAATGAGGAAAACAAAGTTAGCAAAGCAACAGATGGACACTGTGTGTGTGTGTGTGTGTGTTATACCTCAAAAACTTTGCCGGCCTTGAAGAAGCCCGCGTTCTTGTCGTTCTTCAGCGCAAAGAGGACGCTCAGAGTGACTTTCCCGCTCTTCTCCTCAAACACGAAGCTGTCCCCGCAGAGAGAGGGTCCCGGAGATGCGGAGGTGCTCTCTCTGTCCCTGCGCGCGTCCTCGATCAGGCTCCTCTTTCTGCCCGGGAACGCGCTCTGGCTCGCGCTTTCCGTCTTCATCTCTCTCTCTCTCTGTGTGTGTCTGTACAGAGCTGTGATCTCGCGCTGAAGTGCCGCTGCAGATTCACACCGAGCTCGTTCACAGCGCATGCCTTTTATATACAGGCGCGCGCCAGCAGCGCATTGAAACGGATGAGCGTGAGATGCGTTGGCTGCGTCACTGTGGTGTCGTGCGTGTCGCTTTTGTGAGAGAGCGCGGATTCAGATTCAGACCCCCGCGAGAGCAGCGCGCGAGCGAGGCGCACAACGACTTTTTAATTGGAAAGACGGAAAAAAAAGCAGGAGTGCGCTGTCCAAGGTACTGACCCCAACTCAGTCCGCCACTGGGATCAGTCTCAGAACTAGAGGAAGATCAATAACAATAACAATAATAATAATAATAATAATAACTGCAGTGATTAAATCGATCAATAATGAATCAGCTCATGAATAATGATTCATTATTTATCTGTTTATTTCCTTTTCGTTCATAATCATACACCATTTTATTATTGTTATATATTTGTTAAATATTTTTTGTTAAATTAATCTGTTCATGTTTATAAATATTGATAAAAAACATAAATAATCGCAACTAATGTTTAGAAAGGTTCTAAAAGCCATAGCTACGATAATACCACCACCAATTTAATAATAATAATAATAATAATAATAATAATAATAATAATAATAATAATTGGACCAAAACACAAATAGTTACAGTTATGGAATAATAATAATAATATTTTGCTTCTAATAATGAAACCACAGCTACTGTAAATACACAACAACATTAAAAAAAATACAAACAAATCTAGGTATAAAGCAAATATATTATTACATATTTATTACTAATAAAAATATCTTGCTAGAAGTTTGATAAAACAATTACAATAACAACAACAATAAAATAGTCTACCACCACAAAATAATAAACACAGCAGCACTACTCCAGCTACGATCTGTTTTATTTGTATTTGTTTTTATTGATACTAATTTATGATGATGTTTAACATTTTTAATATTATTTTAAATGTATTAATGTGGTTAATGTTTGATTAAGGAGTGAGAGACACAGTTGTACAGAGTAAAGCTTTATTGGAAACAAACTGCATGCATACAGCTTTTTGTACTTTGATAGATAGATAGATAGATAGATAGATAGATAGATAGATAGATAGATAGATAGATAGATAGATAGATAGATCATTATAAATAGAATTTTCTATCTGTTGGTGCACTGTGTTAACAACTCAGTGTCGATGACTGAATGAATAAATGAACAAGTGAATGAATGAATGTAACTGCACAGGACTCACTACATTTTAGGGAAAGATCTCCTTCACCTGTGTGTCCCTTTATCTCACCTTTATTCTGAGTGGAATCAGCTCTTGTTTTTATTCGTAACCGTCCTGAGCCCTAATCTCAGCCCTCTCCCTCGGTAAGTGGACCCTGAAGAGAAGTGACGACCACAGTGTGGACTGATCTTCTGTGGGAACTATACGAATAGTGGAAGCTAAAATGTGTCAGAGATATTAGATACAAAAAGACACAATGCAAATCAGTCTTTCTTTTTTAATAGATTCACCTCCCTGCCACAAGCAAGGGTTATGATTATCGAGTACAACAAATAGCGAGGGAATTAAAGAACTGACTCTGAAAAGCTTTTTGATGAGCACTGGTTATTTATCTCTAAATTACAGGCACCTAGAAAGCAAAGGGGAAGTATTTCTACCAGAATGACTAGCGTATTATATGTCTTTCTCTCTCTCTCTCTGTCCCTCTCTCTCTCTCTCTCTCTCTCTCTGAGTGTATGGTGCTTTTAGCTTAACTGAACAAGCTTCAAAGGCACTGCGCAAACATTAAACTCTCAGAACTGCGTCACTGTTCACCGGGGAATAGCCTTGTCACTGTCATCTCGTTCTACTCCATCTTCCGCAGAGCGCTGCACAGAATTCCCACCTCACCTGAAACAGAAAAACGTATATTATGTATAATACAGAAGTACAGGGTGGGCCATTTATATGGATACACCTTAATAAAGTGGGAATGGTTGGTGATATTCACTTCCTGTTTGTGGCACATTAGTATATGGAAGGGGGGAAACTTTTCAAAATGGGTGGTGACCATGGCGGCCATTTTGAAGTCTGCCATTTTGGATCCAACTTTTGTTTTTTCAATGGGAAGAGGGTCATGTGACACATCAAACTTATTGGGAATTTCACAAGAAAAACAATGGTGTGCTTGGTTTTTATTAAAATTTTTGTAAAATACTGGCAGCAGAGTTCCTAGGCATTTACCGTATTTTTACAGGAACACTACTCTATTTCAAATTTACAGCATATTACTGTAATTGAATAATACAATAATTTACTGTAAATACTGTGATTTACAGTAAAATACTGTAGCAGAGTTCCCAGGCATTTATCGTATTTTTACAGGAACACTACTGTATTTCAAATTTACAGCATATTACTGTAATTGAATAATACAACAATTTACTGTAAATACTGCGATTTACAGTAAAATACTGGCAGCAGAGTTCCCAGCCATTTACCGTATTTTTACAGGAACAGTACTGTATTTCAAATTTACAGCATATTACTGTAATTGAGTATTACAATAAAATACAGTAGCAGACTTGTTGTAAATTTATAGCAATTTTTTACAGTGTGTACAAAGATAAACTGTCCATTGAATAAAGCCTCAGTGAGGACCTTATGTCATTTTTCTAATAGCTGCATTTGTTGAGGATATAAAGGGCACATTATGCGACTCCTCTACTTTTAAGATGCACCCATTGCAAACACAATCATCCAGTTCATATGTTCTCTATAGAAAAGCTGTGACGGTTCCACTGTAGGTGGTTTTATTTCAGGTTTTTCTCACAACCTCCGAATTAAACGCTGTTAATGAGTGGCTGAGTGCTGATCTAAAACAACACATACTGCTGATGCTGTCCGCCAGGATCCTCAGTTGCTGAGTGTTGTCCAAGACCTCGATGCTCTGAGTGTATGCGTTGTAGCGCACAGAGAAGGGTCGCGGAATGGTTGCGGCGTACTTTCTGTAACATTGAGGAAAAACACTGCATGAATCAGGAGCAGATTATGATTCTCTGGTGCCCAGCTTTCATCACTGCTTCCTCAGAGACCTCATACCTGACTTTCTCTTTGGCGCTCTCAAAGCTTTCTGCCACAAAATAGACCGGCTGGAACTCAGTGATGGGGTACTTCTGCAGGCAGGTTTTCTCTGGTTCAAAGGGCAGGACGTTGGGCTTCTCGGTCAGTGAGTACTGCGGAGGATAAATGAAGTTCATTACATTACAATCGTTCAGTGCCTTGCTCAAGGGCACTTCAGCCCTGTTCCTGGGGATCAAACTGGCGACCCTCTGGTACCAAGCACGATCCTCTAACCATTAGCCCACGGCGGCACCAAGTAAACGACATGTGTGTGATTCATACAAAAATGCATTACATGCATACACTTTCATAAACACTTCATAAAACATGAGTATAGGACAAGTTCCATAAAGCATTAGAAGATGGGTTTGTAAAATCATAGACAGAAAGCTCAGTATGTTCTTATGGACAGTGTGAAATGTGTGTTATGAAATGCGACATCATAAACTCTGTATAAATTCAAGTAGTTATAATGACTTAACATCACATGTACAGGCTTATGCCATGATTTATAAAGTACAAAGCTCTGCACTGTAAAAAATTGCTGTAAATTTACAACAAGTCTGCTACAGTATTTTATTGTAATACTCAATTACATTAATGTGCTGTAAATTTGAAATACAGTAGTGTTCCTGTAAAAATACGGTAAATGGCTGGGAACTCTGCTGCCAGTATTTTACTGTAAAATTTACAAGAAATATTTTACAGTGTGAGAAATAGCTTCTGAATGCATTTACAAATGATGATCCTTGTAAAAACTAACAAGATGCTCTCATTGATTGAAAAATGACTGATTTTTCCTCAAACTGATAAGGTACATTTTTAGTGGATGCCAGTGTCTTATCTCAGATTTTTAAAAAGTCTCGCCACTGAATAATTTCCTCTAGTTTTGTTTTATTGGATCTGTGCAAGTGACTGATTTTCTTTTCTGTCCTTTTCCCACCTCCCTCCCATTCTCCTGTTACCGAGAGGGTCAGTGGTTATGGGGTTTGTAAGATATAGGAACTATAGTAGTAGTAGTGCAGCAGTGTTTTATTTTTAAAACCCCAAATAACAGAGCAATGAGATGTGAAAGGACCTGGACGTAAAGATGTTGTAGCAAACCAAATAAAACATGGAAAAGGCAAGAATACACATATAAAGAGATGACTCCTTCATTAAAACCAACTACGCATTGACAGTCAGTGTACAGCAGCAGGTTTGTGGATCAGGGTCAGCAAGGAGCTCTTTTTATTTATGCTATTAAAGTGTAACAGAAACCCCTGCCAGCTCTAATAGAGTTTAACGAGTGAAGTAGAAAATGCTTTGATGGATATTTTTGTCTCTTATTGTCATCCAGGTGGAGCAGATCTGATTATCTAATCCACGGAGGTGAGACTAAAAGAGGTGAGGAGCTAGGAGCATCCCAGTCATCTTCCAGATGCTGCACAGGCAGCTTCAATGCTCACCAGTGATGTCGTGCGGAGGCGCACTCATCAGGAAGTGTGGTTCATCAAGTGTGGTGGGCACTTGTGGGTCAGTAGTGCAGACTTCCTCTGCCCTTCTGTGCGTGATGTAACTGGATGAATCTGATATAAGTCCCCCAGTGAACCAGTAACCCACTCCCCCAGCTCCATCTTCCCCCAGTGACACAATGAACCTGGGCTTTAGGGCTGAGCTACTAACCCACTGTTTCTGGGCTTAGCAGGAGGCCAGCTCTTATGTCTCACAGGCTTTAGTTTCAGAGTCAGGAAACAAGAGGGATTATGGCTCCAAATTAAGGTGAGTCATGATTGGTGAATAGAGTAGTGCCTCACATTATATGGCTTTAGACGACATGCATAAATCCTTCTAATGCCAGTTGTAATAGCTAATAAGTTCCATTTAGCACCAACACACACACTCACACATTCACTCACACACTCACACCTACGGACACTTTTGAGTCACCAATCCACCTACCAACGTGTGTTTTTGGACTGTGGGAGGAAATTGGATCACCCGGAGGAAACCCACGCAGACACAGGGAGAACACACCACACTCCTCACAGACAGTCACCCGGAGGAAACCCACGTAGAAACAGGGAGAACACACCACACTCCTCACAGACAGTCACCCGGAGGAAACCCACGCAGAAACAGGGAGAACACACCACACTCCTCACAGACAGTCACCCGGAGGAAACCCACGCAGACACAGGGAGAACACACCACACTCCTCACAGACAGTCACCCGGAGGAAACCCACGCAGACACAGGGAGAACACACCACACTCCTCACAGACAGTCACCCGGAGGAAACCCACGCAGACACAGGGAGAACACACCACACTCCTCACAGACAGTCACCCGGAGGAAACCCACGCAGACACAGGGAGAACACACCACACTCCTCACAGACAGTCACCCGGAGCGGGACTCGAACTCACAACCTCCAGGACCCTGGAGCTGTGTTTAATTATTATTTAATTATTATTGCATTTCACCATTGGTGGAAAACGAAAAAAAAATCACAATGAATCTGTAAACTGATGTTCTGTTTATTAAAGTTGCTATGGACTGTTATTCTGAAATATTTTCAGGTTAATTTTTACTATGCATTCTTGCACAAGTACATCTGCAATATATGAGGACATATCTGAATATGATTAAGGATTATAATGTGTGTTATGAATGCAGAAAGTGTTTGGTCCTGAACACAGGCAAATGCCTTAATGAACTGACCTTGGATCTGCTTTATCTACGGTCAAGGAAACTGATAAAGAACTTGAGTCATGGAATTTTAAGTTTATATTTAAAGACAATTTTATATTTAAAATGGTTTATTCACATTATATAGATATATGCCCATAACAATGCAGATTATTTAATAATTATGAGATCTCCTAACAGTGTTTCCCTAAGTCTACGTTTGGGAAAAGGTCTTTATTGATATATGCTTGTTCCAGGGCATGAGAATCACACATATTCTTACTTGCAGCTCACCAAACGATGAGAGCAGACCTGCTCCATAGGCCTTGATGTCATTGCCTTCCTTGCAAAGGCCAAACTCCACGGTGAACCAGTAAACCTGCAAAACACAGCACAGTGATCCTTTGGTTTCTCAGTTAATAGAACAATGATTCAATGTTAATGTCAATGTTACTGTTTACAGTTAAGAGAACAAAAATGGCTTCTTGGAGTAAAGCCATATACACATTCATTCATTCATTGTCTGTAACCCTTATCCATTTCAGGGTCGCCATGGATCCAGAGCCTACCTGGAATCATTGGGCACACGGCAGGAACACACCCTGGAGGGGGCGCCAGTCCTTCACAGGGCAACACACACTCACACATTCCCTCACACCTACGGACACTTTTGAGTCGCCAGTCCACCTACCAACGTGTGTTTTTGGACTGTGGGAGGAAACCGGAGCACCCGGAGGAAACCCACGCAGACACAGGGAGAACACACCACACTCCTCACAGACAGTCACCCGGAGGAAACCCACGCAGACACAGGGAGAACACACCACACTCCTCACAGACAGTCACCCGGAGGAAACCCACGCAGACATAGAGAGAACACACCACACTCCTCACAGACAGTCACCCGGAGCAGGAATCGAACCCGCAACCTCCAGGTCTCTGGAGCTGTGTGACTGAAACACTACCTGCTGCACCACCGTTCTTAATTCTTAATCAACAGTTTCTCAAAAACTGAAACTCACCTCAATGATTCGGTGGAGCTTTACTCTAGGTCATCATTCAGAAGAGCACCACACCTATATAAGCCATTCTAGACAACTGATATAACACTTCTCAGGGTGAAACGGACTGCATCAGCCTTATAGAGGCGTATGTAGGTTTATGTCAGTTGTCATCGAAGTCTTGTCTTGTACATTTATGAATGAGCAGTAGTGCATATAGTATATTGCTACCAAACTTCATTAGAGGAGTTAACTCTCAAATAGCGCCAAAAAATCCTTTCTTGAAAGCCTTATTTTTATGAGTGTGTCATACTCACAGTGGCAAGCTTCTCAATGTACTCATCGGGGGCAGACAAGGAAGCCAGGCCGATTTCCTGATCAGAATGAAGGTAAATTATTGATTAATATCATGTGATGTACCTTGCGTCATACACTTTAATGTATTTACGTAAAAATGCCACACCTGTGAGAACTGAGCAAAACTGGGGTCAGCGAACAGAGGAACGTGTCCCAGCAGCTCATGGCAGACGTCTCTGAAAAAAAGTTAGCTGTAAAGCATCTCTTAGAATGGGTTTGTCTCACATTCACTTACTCACTCATTCACTTACAGTTAGAAAATCCACCACAAGGGGAGCTATTTGGCACATACTCTCTTACATTTATGGGCTGTTCCACAGGTTGGTGCCGCTCTGTGCCCTTATTCATATCCGTATGGGTGTGGTGGACTAGTTATCAGATTTCCCTGCTGGGGGTGGTTTCCAACCCCACTCCGGATGTTACATAGTGCTGTTTCTGCAGTGCTGAGCTCAGAATATCAATGACAGGAACTGTATTCTGCCTATTACAGCTCAGTGGAGCATCACAATTTCGAAGCTGTAATGCTTTAAATGTTATTACATAGTGTTCCTTTAATTGGAATCTAGATCTGTGTATGACCTGCTTTTACACTGAAGTCAAATGACTTGTGTGTTTATATCTGCTGTATGTGATTGTTGTATGTAAGTGTGTGTGTGTGTGTACTCACGGCTCTGGTGTGTACATGGGATTGGAGCCATGCCGGATGTACTGTGTGGAATGGAACACGCGGAAAGCCAGACCGGCCAAGAAGTCGCGAGAAGACAGCAGCCCAGCCACAGGACGCAGACGAAAACCAGTGCATGCTGGGAAAAGCAGGACAGGCCAAATGACTGTGTGTGCATTTGGAAGTTCAGGAGAGAACTTCTATTATCTCAGCTGTATGTCTAATGTACAAATATTTACACACACACTGAGATTTGATCTTTTTTCCACGAGTGTATTGGTGAGTAACTCACACTGCAGGTAGCGGGAGACGTCCTCGAGCTGGGGGATGTTGTCCTCCCGGTAGCCGCAGTACTCCTCCAGCAGAGGGAAGACCCGGTTGTGCTCACGGCAGGCGTGAGTGGGGTACAGTGTCTTCAGCTCTCTGAACACCGTTCCCCACGTGGCCTTCTCCTCCTCAGTGTACTCCACACGCGGGATGGCCTGACCACTGCAGGTCAAACAGAAGAAACGTTCTCACAAGGCAAACCTCTATAGTCTTCAGACACTAACACCGTCACTAACTGTTATTACTGTACCATTAACACTAATCCAAATAATTATTCTCAGCGGTTTTATTATTAGGATCACTACGAGTCCTGATACATACACATACATAATTATTTAAGTATAAAGCAGAAGTATAAATGGCAAAATAAATATTAATATCACCATAAATGAGCAGATATCATCAGGGATCATCACTGATAAACAGTAAAGACCATAAAAGTAGTTCACATTTTCACATATTACTGCTGCTACCATCAGTTGTAGTGATAATATTTAACAACAGTAAAAATCTTATATGGTTTGATTTTTTTATACAAAATAAAACAATATTCAGTATTTAAAATACACTATAGAGGAGACTGCAAGTTTAATGCATTGTAAAAGGAGTAAACTACAAATATTATATAATACACAATCATTATTAATAAACAATTATTAAAATTGTTTTGACTATTATTTTTTTTAATACAAATAATAACAATAATAATACAATTTGATTCTTCTTCTTTTTATTATTATTATTGTTTTCATTTTGTTATTAAAATTATTACTACCACTATTAATAATAATAATCATCATAAATAATTAATATTGTTATTATTAAGATTAATATTGTTACTAAAACCAGCAATAATTAAATTGGATTACTATTATTATAGTTTTGTTTTTTGTTATTTTTTTGTTTCTTTTCTTATTATAATTATGTATAATGATGTATTATTATTATTATTATTATTATTAAAGCAAAAATCATTAAATATTATTATTATTGCTACATTATAAAAAATAAGATACTGATTGTTTTCACAGCCCTTTTTAATAAAATAGTTATTTACAATTTCTTCAATCAACAACTAAAATTACAGACATTTAAAGGGGATTCAGTGATTAACACATTAACTACCGGAGGAAACAAAAAAACAGCTCAAACATACGCAGAGGATTAAATAAACAGGCAGAGGGTGAATGTACAGGTCCAGGACAGCGTTTCGTAAAGAACTGTGATGGAGCTGCAGTTTTACTGAGTCCTAACTCTCCTAAGTAGGGATGAATTTGTAAGCTTGATGTCCGCAATGTTTGTATGTGTGTGTGTGTGTGTGTGTGTGTGCCCCCACCACTATGTAAATGCATGTTTCCGTGGTGGGCGTTTCATTGAGCACTCCTGGCCTTTGTAGTGTGATGGGAATAATGAAGCTCAATTATGATGACAAAGCTCTAGGAGCGGCCGGGCACCCAGCCCCTCTAATTTCCCCCCTTTTGTCGGCCCGGGGCTAATTTTCCATAAAAGGCACACAAAACAAGCCTGGGAAAGAGCTAGAAGTTGTGCTGAGCCTCGTATGGCAATGTAGGTGAGAGAGAGAGAGAGAGAGAGAGAGAGAGAGAGAGAGAGAGAGAGAGAGTATTGTGATCAATAGTTACTGTCTGTAGTTATAAGCGATGTCAGCAAATTCCTTGCGCCTGGCCCTGTAGACCGGGTCGGTGAAGCCCTGTGAACGACAAGCACAAGACAGTTGGTCTGGGACTAAGACAGACCTGGAGCTCAGCTTCCGCTCTATATTCCTGATCTTTCCACAGCCTTTGACTGTTGTTTCTCATCTGTGCTGGGCTCAGTGAAACAGTGAAAGACATATTCAAATGAGGCCTTTGTAGAGTGTTTGCTGCTTATGATGAATGCATTTGGGTTTAATAGTGGCTGGAAAGGGTGCAATTATTTATAATTATAGGGCCTCAATTAAAGTGATGACATCAATTTGAGGCCGCAGAGCGTTTCCATTAGAATAGAGAATGAGGCTGGACCATCATCGTGCCCACCGTCTTTTAGCAGCACACGTGTGAAATACGCATCCCTCTGAAACTCACCCACACACAGGACCACAAAGTAAAGGCAGTCTCTCTCTCTCTCTCTCTCTCTCTCTCTCTCTCAACCTTGATCTCTTGATCTCTCTATGCACACAAAAAGTTTTTTTCTACCTTAAAAGAGATATATCTTCTTTCATACACCTTAAACAAAGATCAAACTAATCCATATATTCATACATTATCTGTAACTCTTATCCAGTTCCAGGTTGCGGTGGGTCCGGGTGCCTACTCGGAATCACTGGGCGCAAGGTGGGAACACAACCTGAAGGGATTGAAAGTCCTTCACAGGGCGACACACACACACACTCACACCTACGGACACTTTTGAGTCACCAATCCACCTGCCAACGTGTGTTTTTAGACTGTGGGAGGAAATCGGTGCACATGGAGGAAACCCACGCAGACACAGAGAGAACACACCACACTCCTCACAGACAGTCACCCGGAGGAAACCCACGGAGACACAGAGAGAACACACCACACTCCTCACAGACAGTCACCCGGAGGAAACCCACGCAGACACAGGGAGAACACACCACACTCCTCACAGACAGTCACTCGGAGGAAACCCACGCAGACACAGGGAGAACACACCACACTCCTCACAGCCAGTCACCCGGAGGAAACCCACGCGGACACAGGGAGAACACACCACACTCCTCACAGACAGTCACCCGGAGGAAACCCACGGGGACACAGGGAGAACACACCACACTCCTCACAGACAATCACCCGGAGGAAACCCACGCAGACACAGGGAGAACACACCACACTTCCCTCGTGTACCAATAATGAAACCAAGCAAATAAAAAAAAAAAGTAGCACCTGAGGACATCTGGTGCCCAAAGAAATTACTGCACAGTAATGTGTCAAAGCCAGAGACCAGAGACTTTTTCAACATCAGGAATGTATACGAAAACCCTAACAATTAAATACAGTGCAGAAAATTCAGTATTTAATTGATCCATCTTCCTGCCTTTGTTACTGCATCCACTCTTCTCTGAGAGCCTTATTTTCAGTTAAATCAACTACACACAGTGACTTACCGGGTGATCAGCATCCAGCTCAGATCCATAGCTCAAAATCTGGTTGGCGAACCGGTCCAGGTCCTGGATGGTCGTGGGGAACCATGGGACTATTAAAACCAAATGATACACAGTGATGAGCCAGGGAACATTTAAATTGTTTCAGACTCATTACTCACATACAAAGAACCCTTTAAAGATGCTAAGCACCTCGTGGCCCTGGAGTCTAACTCACTGACTCACATTTAGCAGCTGCAGATTCTCCACAAGATGGTGCTATTAGTGCTTTTATATCAATTATTGGTGCTGTATACGAGTGGTGTTTAGCATCAGTGACCCTGAGTGCATTTGTAGTTCCTTTATGAAATCTTTGTCCGGTGTCCTTTTAAATTTAGAGCTGTTCTGCACATATTAGGAGCTTGAAAATCTGGACACGAGGGCATGCTAACACACTAACTGAGAATGGCAGGAATGAGAATGAGCTTGAAGGAATCTGTAATCTGTACCAATTGTGAGCAGGAAGTGGTGGAAAATAACATTGTCCAGACCTCAGGCTGAGAGGCAGAGTCTTGTTGTAGCGTGACTCGGAGGGGGGGTGGCCATCTGGATTTATGACAGATTGAAGAACGTGGTGGTCCGGTCGTCTGTATATATTACAGATTTGAGCAGTGTGGTCTGGCCTGAGGCACATGGGACACTAGCTAAAGACGGCCTGGTCAGGACCCTGCTGACCCAGACTTGCTCTGCCATGACCATAAATATCCCCAGCCTCGCTCTGTGTTATCTTACCATACAGAGACACATATTGTCTTGGGGTCTTTCTGCTGAGGGCTGTGGACTGAGTTACTGTCCTCATTTTTCTGACTTGACATGATGAGTCAAGTTCAGGGGGCTTTTGG
>NC_089803.1:67851304-67854381 GCF_029633855.1 Hoplias malabaricus
CCTTCCCTCCTCTCCCTTTCCATCTGGAAACAGTTAGATCCATATGGATGCTGCTTTCATGTGAATTCAACACAACAACTCATCAACAACATTCTCAGAAGTGTAAGTGATGTTGTGATGTGTAACAATGCTGAACTGAGATATTATGTGGTCAGTGGCTAGGAACATGTCCTTTTCATTGTTAACACAGTGGGGACAAAAGCATGTAGCTACAAAATACTAAATGTACATGTTTTTCCAAACAATTCCTGACGCATTTCAATTCAACTTTTCATTATTCTTTACTTCCTCTGTTTCATTTGATTCATGTACGGCTGCCATTGATCAGTTGATTCTTTTTACACCGTAAACGATTCTGGACTCTTTTAGGTGTCTCTTAATATATTGTATAAGCTTTCTCATACTCTTGTATTTATTCTCCATATATTAGTTTTATGTATCACCTCAGCTACGTTGTAAATAAGGGTCACCCTTAACGTATTAATAAGTTAAACAACTGTTCAGATGCGCAGTTTAAAGATTTGTCACAATACTTGTGTTAACTTTGTAAAAGCCTGTATTTCTTCTGATGGCTGTAGGGCCTTAACTTTCTGTACTTTCAGCTCTGAAGGCCATCACTCACGCAGGTGTCCTTTATTACATTCAAAGATAGAGCCAAAAAAAAATAACATTTACAGCTACCTCCCTTTAGACGAACAAAGACATGCTGATGCAGCACCGAGTTGTGTTCCTCGTTGGAGAGGTTTAAGGCCGGGATGTGCACGAGGTGACCGCCGGGGTGTGTTGGGGGCGTTAGGAGTGGTGTGGTGTGTTGTGGGTTAGGAGTGGTGGGTTGTCAGCGTATTACTTTGCTGGAAACCTGAGGGGTGGAGTGGGCAGGATTATTATTTATTTATTTATTTGTGGGTGGGTGGTGGAGCAGGGGTGGAGAAAGGGGTGGAACACATCCCATGGCAGCTCATAGGTCCGGGCCAAGCTTTTAATCTTCACTACCCTGCACGGGGGACGCTGACTTGGCATGCATTTGCTGTCGATAGGCACGAGAGCCACGGGAACACTGCAAACATCTGCGTCATTACGGCAGCGAACCGGCACAAACAACAGGCTTCCAACACATAAAACACACCTAGGATGAGTCAGTGTTTTAAGGGTATGTGTGTGTTACGTAAACAACAACATGGCTCCAAAGAACAGTGGTTTATACAGACATTTGTATACAGTATATCATCAAATATCACAGTGAAATATAATAAAGACATATCTCATGATGTTGTTTCAGTAATTATCTGTCAATAATTCCAATAATATCATACATTTTTAATATTGGCTCCTTGCAGTAGGCCTTTATCAAAGCATTGGTTTGGATGCCTTTGAGTGGAAATACACGAAGCAATAACGACGACGCTTTTAGTGACCTAAAGACAAAAAAAAAGGGAAAAGCAAATATGAAACCTTTGAAAGCATTGGTGGGATATTGTGCTCCGTCGCACGTAGCCGACAGAAAAGTCAACAAGGTCTCAAAACAAGACGTGTACTTTGATACAAGCGGGGGATGCTCTGACTATGAAACACTGGTTTGATTATTGGTAAAGAAACAGAGAGAAAGAGAGAGAGAGAGAGAGAGAGAGAGAGAGAGAGAGAGACAGAGACAGAGAGAGACAGAGAGAGACAGAGAGAGACAGAGACAGAGAGAGAGAGACAGAGAGAGACAGAGGACAGACAGAGACAGAGAGAGAGAGAGAGAGAGACAGAGAGAGAGAGAGAGACAGACAGAGAGAGAGAGAGACAGAGAGAGAGAGAGAGAGAGAGAGAGAGAGAGACAGACAGAGAGAGAGAGAGACAGAGAGAGAGAGAGAGAGAGAGAGAGAGACAGAGAGAGAGAGAGAGACAGAGAGAGAGAGAGAGAGAGAGAGAGAGAGAGAGAGACAGAGAGAGAGAGAGAGACAGACAGAGAGAGAGAGACAGACAGAGAGAGAGAGAGACAGAGAGAGACAGAGAGAGAGAGAGAGACAGAGGAGAGACAGAGAGAGTGAGAGAGAGAGAGAGAGACAGAGACAGAGAGAGAGAGAGACAGAGAGAGAGAGAGAGAGAGAGAGAGAGACAGAGACACAGAGAGAGAGAGAGAGAGACAGAGACACAGAGAGAGAGAGAGAGAGAGAGAGAGAGAGAGAGAGAGAGAGAGAGACAGAGAGAGAGACAGAGAGAGAGAGAGAGAGAGAGAGAGAGACAGAAAGAGAGAGAGAGAGAGAGACAGAGACAGAGAGAGAGAGAGAGAGAGAGAGAGAGAGAGAGAGAGACAGAGAGAGAGACAGAGAGAGAGAGAGAGAGAGAGTGGTGTGTGTATGGTTCTGTCTAAAGTGACCTTGACCTCTGGTCACAGGGGTCATGGCTAACTTAATTCATCAACGTTCCTGGACCAAAGATCGACCTTAATTACACAAAGACAAGTGTCATCACAGTTCAGAGTTGTTCTAATCTTTGTTTTCAGTCTTCGCCGTGGGTCAGTCTGAACCTGGCCGGTGTTTCCTCTTTGCTGTCTCTTCCACAGTCAGCCATACAAACACTATAGCTCTTAAACACACATACAGCGGTGTATACACATAGGAGTCATTTCAGATTGAGATGAGTGGAAATGGCCAGTCAACAGACATAATGTTATTTAGAGTGTCGTGTAATTTACTCATAAAAGCTGCCAGCTCAGGTGTTAACTGTGATCTCAGTTCATGTGATCTTCAGGCCAGTAATGCTCTCCGTCCTGTATGAGCTGGGGCTTTGGAAGGGTGCACCACACGATATTTAAAGAGTTTAACTCCAACTCAAAAGTGTCCGTAGATGTGAGTGTGTGAGTAAATGTGTGTTGCCCTGTGAAGGACTGGCGCCCCCTCCAGGGTGTGTTCCCGCCTTTCGCCCATGATTCCAGTAGGCTCTGGACCCACCGTGACCCTGAACTGGATAAGGGTTACAGATAATGAATGAATGAATGAATGTTTGGTTGGAGACTAGTGGGGTGTGTTCTCCCTGTGTCTGTGTGGGTTTCCTCCGGGTGACTGTCTGTGAGGAGTGTGGTGTGTTCTCCA
>NC_089803.1:67858990-67878990 GCF_029633855.1 Hoplias malabaricus
AAGCCTTGTCCATTCTTGCAGTCTCTTTCTTCTCTCTCTCTCTCTGTTAAACTGTACGTCTGTGATCAACTTTGCGCAACCGAGCCGAACTTTAGAGTTTTCAATTCGTCACGTGACCACACACACACACACACACACACACACACACACGGTTGTTAATCCCGGGGACTCCACTACACTTACACTAAATACATCCATAAGAACTACATTAACCTCATCTTGGTGTGGGGAGCAGCTGCTGGACCCCAGGAGGAAGAGAGGGGTCCCCAAAATGTGAGTGGTGTAAAAACAGGTATTGGTCCCCACAAAGTGACAAAAGCCTGGTAAACACACACACACACACGCCCCCCCGTGACACGAGCACAAACACTGCCCGTCAACATTAAAGCCCACCTTTTACAACGTGACTATAGGCTCAGAACAGTGTGGTCAATGGTAAATACATTCTATATATATATATTTTTTTAATGCAACTTTGGCTTCACAAAGCAGTGTCATTGAGGCGATGAGCTGTTGTGCAGTTTAAACGTGAATTAGCGCCCCCTGTTTATAATTTATAAACGTGTGCCTGTGACAAATAGTGCCCCCTTGTGGCTAGTTCCTAAACGCGCGTGAGAATGTGAGAAATAGCGCCCCTTGTGGTACAGGTTCTAAAAGTGAGTGAGTGAGGGGAACGGTGGAGTGAGGTTTCCTTGAGAGGCATGAAGCCGACTATTCCTTCTTTTCAAACTGCTCAACACGCTTGAAGGAGAGCACTAACTGTCTAGAACTGCTGAGATAACTAATAGGTGCGTGCAAGCATTCTTCGTATCACGGGGAGAAAGAAGGCCATGCAGAGACAGTCGCCAGTCTCTGTACCTGATGAATCCATTCTGCCTCTGATACTTTTTTGGTTTTACCACTTGTTTAATTCACCATATATTTGTAATATTTTTCTCTTCAACACGTGACAGCTTTACCATGTTATGATTTGATTGTTTGACCACCAGGGGGTGACAAACATCAGTTTATTCAGATTATATTTCCCCATGTTTTACTCAGACATGGGCACTTTGAATAGCCAATCCACCTACCCTCATATGTTTTTGGACTGTGGGGAAACCAGAACGCCCAGAGGAAACCCACGCAGACACAGGGAGAACATGCCAAACCCTCATAGACAATGACCTAAGGCAGGGTTTGAACTCACAACCCCAGGACTTATGAAAGCGACACCACCTGTTGAACTATTGTGACGCCCCTTTTAAAGATCAGCCTGAAAGATAAAGTCCTTTTCAACACTTTCCCCACTTTTTCTTTGGAGGACTTTAATTCTGAAGGGCACAGCAGGACATAGTCCAGAGGTGAGAGGCTGGAGTCCAGTTCATTTTGGTGATATCTATTATTTATTCTATTATTCATTCATTCATTCATTCATTCATTATCTGTAAGCGCTTATCCAGTTCAGGGTCGCGGTGGGTCTAGAACCTACCTGGAATCATTGGGCGCAAGGCGGGAATACACCCTGGAGGGGGCGCCAGTCCTTCACAGGGCAACACACACACTCACACATTCACACCTACGGACACTTTGGAGTCGCCAATCCACCTACCAACGTGTGTTTTTGGACTGTGGGAGGAAACTGGACCGCCCGGAGGAAACCCACGCAGACACAGGGAGAACACACCACACTCCTCACAGACAGTCACCCAGAGGAAACCCACGCAGACACAGGGAGAACACACCACACTGCTCACAGACAGTCACCCGGAGCGGGAATTGAACTCACAACCTCCAGGTCCCTGGAGCTGTGTTGACTGCGACACCTACCTGCTGCCCCACCGTGCCGCCCTATTCTATTATTTATCTATATATTATTTGTTATGTTTGTTTGTTTGTAGCCACAATTTACAAGTCATTCTCTCATTTTTCATTAAAGCAAATTTTGGCCACAGGTCCTGCAACCTACAACCTGATTATTCCAAAAGCCTGGTATTTTTTAATCCATGCCAGACAGTGAGCATATATCGGTCCACTGGCATAAAAAGGCTGGCACACCACTGACTGTAGCCCACTGCTGGTCCACTATCGGACCCCTCAGATTACTGTCCTGTACAGGATATAACTCATTTATAATCTCCTCAAACAGATTTTACATTCACAGAGACTTTTATTCTGGAAAACAAACTTATACAATTATCACCAACAACTATGAGAGATATAATAATGAGTATAAGCCTGATATAAAATCATTACATGCTACAAATGTTGACACTGTGCTGATTAAAATGATTTACTAATCTTATTTATAAAGAATAACAAAAAGAACCTAATGAAGGAAAAAATTCAACAAAGGGGACCACATATTCACCCAGTCACTCACAAACTCACTGCAGTGGACAGTTTTACACACACACACACACACACACACACACACACACACACACACACACACACTCCTGTGGACAATACCTAGCAATGTGTGAACAAAAACAGTTGACTTCTTTATTTTACCGAACACAAATTAACCACCAGAGGGCAGCGTTGGACCAGCATTTGAAAGGCGATCCTGCTCCAGTCTTTCTTTCACCACCGAAGTCCACTCCATTTTTCCACAAAGGTCTCAGAGGATCCAGATAAATCAGAACGTACCAGCCCAGTAAACATTTAGCCGTTGATTCAACGTTGAAATAACGTAATGACTGCCGTCTAATCAACGTTCTCTTAAGGTTGAAAATGAAAGTTGAAAAGACGTCCAAACACAGACATTGAAAAGACGACTATTAGACGTATTTTGGACGTCCATTGACGTTATCGATTGGTCACCACTTAACTAACTTATTAAGATGGATTTTGGACGTCCATTGACGTTTAAAATATGTCCTTGACGGACAGACTACTTTTAGACCTATTTTGAACGTCCAGGGACGTTCCTTGTTTACTGGGAGATAGCTGACTGTAGTGGACAACAAAAGAGACGTGCCTTATCGTGTGTAGAAGTAAGACAGCACTGTGCTGACTGAAGTAACCCTGCAGGCCACTACTCTTCACCAAGAAATGTGTTGTTAAGGTCCAATGACTTTATAAACAGTGCAAGTTCAAAGAATGAAGTTCAAAAAAAACCCCAGAAATCTCCAGCAGGACCTGGACCTGTCCATGGAGTTGGTCGTTAGGTCTGTCCTCAGTTTTAGACGTGTAGCATGAGTGAAAGCTGAAAGGAAGGGGTTTTCCTCTCTGTCTTGAACACACACACACACACACACACTTGCTCTCCCAGTGGAAATCATACAGTTTTTCTGTAGTGCTGTTATCTCTCATAAACATCATGTTCCCCCGTGTAACGTCGTTTAACGCACAGATTCACTCAAATGGCCGGAGGAGGACATAGATGAGTGCTCCTATAAGACAAGCTGTGGCCTTCTGAATCAGGATCATTAAGGGCTTTGTTATGGAGTGTGTGTTTCTAACGTCTGTTCTATGAAAGCGACCTTTGATTCAAAACGATTTGTCACCTTTATCTGGCTAGACGTGGGTACTCAGTTAGCGTCCTTGTTGTAACTGTAGGCCTAAGTAAAGGTAAGGAAACCCCCACATGAAAATGGTGATCCAGTTTAAGACACAGGACGTACGTCTCCCCTTTGCCCCACAGCTTGAGTCCAAAATCAGATCACCATCTTTTAAACAGTGTTTTCTTACTCATGGGACGCCATGTTTTTACTTCTGTCTAAGTCCAATGCTTGAGAATAGAAATCTGCTTTCTGTCATCCATTCTTCTTCTTCAGATGTACAGCACCTCATGGAGCTGGCTTGTAACTCACTCACATTTAACAACATTAACAACATGTGTTCGTTTTCATTCTGTTCCACAGGCGTCAACACGTGGAGATGGAAAGTGCCTAACACACTACAGTTCTTACTCTGCAGGAGCTTGTAGGGTTCAGTCCCTGAGGAGGTTTTTGGCTTCAAGGACAGCACAGAGCTTAAGGTTAAAAGGTGTGTGTGGATACAATGACATTCTGATATAAAGCTGTGAAATCAGACATTTATCACAAAAAACATTATCACAACATCAAAATTACGGTAGACTGTGTGTGGAGAGGGTGGCATGGTGGCGCAGCAGGTAGGTGTCGCAGTCACACAGCTCCAGGAGGTTGTGGGTTCGATTCCCACTCCGGGTGACTGTCTGTGAGGAGTGGGGTGTGTTCTCTCTGTGTCTGCGTGGGTTTCCTCCGGGTGACTGTCTGTGAGGAGTGGGGTGTGTTCTCTCTGTGTCTGCGTGGGTTTCCTCCGGGTGACTGTCTGTGAGGAGTGGGGTGTGTTCTCTCTGTGTCTGCGTGGGTTTCCTCCGGGTGACTGTCTGTGAGGAGTGGGGTGTGTTCCCCCTGTGTCTGCGTGGGTTTCCTCCAGGTGACTGTATGTGAGGAGTGTAGTGTGTTCTCCCTGTGTCTGTGTGGGTTTCCTCCGGGTGACTGTCTGTGAGGAGTGTGGTGTGTTCTCCCTGTGTCTGCGTGGGTTTCCTCCGGGTGACTGTAAGGAGTGTGGTGTGTTCTCCCTGTGTCTGTGTGGGTTTCCTCCGGGTGACTGTCTGTGAGGAGTGTGGTGTGTTCTCCCTGTGTCTGCGTGGGTTTTCTCCAGGTGACTGTGTGTGAGGAGTGTGGTGTGTTCTCCCTGTGTCTGCGTGTGTTTCCTCCGGGTGACTGTCTGTGAGGAGTGTGGTGTGTTCTCTCTGTGTCTGCGTGGGTTTCCTCTGGGTGCTCCGGTTTCCTTCCACTGTCCAAAAACAGTGGATAAGGGTTACAGATAATGAATGAATGTGTGTGGAGAAGGAGACAAATTGCAGCCAGACTGCAGTAAGGGTGCTGTAAAGCTCAGAGGCAGTAGGGCGTTTTCTCATAAGACACCATCACTGAGGTTGCGTCCATTACTGTCTCAACAGTGTACAAATGTAACTAAAACTGCACAAATGATGACTTTCTAAAACATAAGCTATAGCTGTACAAACTGCTGTGACACAAAAAAGAAAAGGAAAATGCAATTATTAAGTGATCTGTTCAAAAATAAAGTCACCTAAGTGTTTATGCACTAAGACAATGATATAATACATGATAATTATGGTGTTGAAATCCAAATTCTGTTTGGGGGCCTCTGTATTTTGTTTGTCTGTGGGCTCCAACAGCTCTGTTAGTGGGAAAAACTCATGCTTTCATGTTTTAAAAGTTCTGAAGTGGCATTGCATTAACACCAGGCACCTGCTTCATTGCAATGAATGGCAAATGACTGGTCAATCACACACACACACACACACACTCACTCACACACTTTTACAGTGCGTTTATAGAAGTTAGCAATTCACAAACTGTCTTTCATTTTGAACCCAGATCTATGAAAGCAGTGTAAGGACCTGTGTGAGTTTTTGAGTTTTGTGAGTTATGTGTGAGTGAAGTCTCTGAAGACACACACACACACACACACACACACACACAGGTGTTTGAAAAGGGGGCACGGGCGCCCACATGCCATATTAATTATTGACTGGAACCATCCAAACACAGGGATGGTGAGGCCTGCGTGGAAGATGGCGGAAGAAAGGCAGGCTTTAGAAAGCACTAATTGGGCTGGGGGAGCAGAGCATGGTGGATAGGTTTCAGAGAGGGGGGAGGGAGCTGGGTAAATCTCAATAGAACCCACGCTTCTTTTCTAAACTCCCTTGCTGGGCTACAAAAAAAAGGAGGAGGAGGAGAGAAAAGAGGGAAAGAGAGAGACAGAAAGGAAAGTTGGAGGGGGGCTTGAATGCTGCCCTGGTCTTGAATGCTGCAGCCAACTAAGAAAAATTACACAATTTACTGGCCACCCCCAAATTGTCATCATCATCATCACACACACATATATAGGCCTGTGCGCACACACACACACACACACACACACACACACACTCACACACGTCCAAGTGCAATTATTCTGAGGGTCGGTTGGTCGTGTCCCTTCATCCTTCGTGAAAAGAGAGAAAAGTTCCATTATCACGCTCTTTGAAAGAAGCGAATGGAATCAAAAGACAGTGTGTCGCGTCTACTGTAACAAAATAGGGTGTAACAAATCACACACAAAACCAGCGACCCGTTCCGCCGCTCCACACACTCAGCAGCGCTGATGATGACGGGCAAAAATTCACCTCCGAGCAGCGGTCCACACAAGTGTTAACAATAGACCGAGTCGTAATCAACCTCCAACTGCCCACTGCAGGAGAAACAGGGCTGGACTGAAGCTCACACACCTGGAACACACCACAATAAGGAGAGGGTAAAGAGCTGGTTAACACGGTACAGAGATCCACTCTTCGTCTGTTATCACTCACGCTGTTGTGTACATAGTTGTAGCACTTGTGGATAATGTTGTAAATGTGCCATTAACAACAATCTCTGAATTTACAAAGCACCTACAAAGGATCGCAGAAAGGACAACATTGTCTTCACAAACAAGGACACTTAGTATCAAAGCTGCAAAGCACTGAACAGCGCCCCCTGTGGAACAGTTATTAAGCATGAGTGAGTGAGTGAGTGAGTAAATGAGATGAAAACTGTAGTGTCGCAGTCACACAGCTCCAGGGACCTGGAGGTTGTGTGTTCGAGTCCTGCTCCGGGTGACTGTCTGTGAGGAGTGTGGTGTGTTCTCCCTGTGTTTGCGTGGGTTTCCTCCGGGTGACTGTCTGTGAGGAGTGTGGTGTGTTCTCCCTGTGTCTGCGTGGGTTTCCTTCGGGTGACTGTCTGTGCGGAGGGTGGTGTGTTCTCCCTGTGTCTGCGTGGGTTTCCTCCGGGTGACTGTCTGTGAGGAGTGTGGTGTGTTCTCCCTGTGTTTGCGTGGGTTTCCTCCGGGTGACTGTCTGTGAGGAGTGTGGTGTGTTCTCCCCGTGTCCGCGTGGGTTTCCTCCGGGTGACTGTCTGTGCGGAGGGTGGTGTGTTCTCCCTGTGTCTGCGTGGGTTTCCTCCGGGTGACTGTCTGTGCGGAGGGTGGTGTGTTCTCCCTGTGTCTGCGTGGGTTTCCTCCGGGTGACTGTCTGTGAGGAGTGTGGTGTGTTCTCCCTGTGTTTGCGTGGGTTTCCTCCGGGTGACTGTCTGTGAGGAGTGTGGTGTGTTCTCCCTGTGTCTGCGTGGGTTTCCTCCGGGTGACTGTCTGTGCGGAGGGTGGTGTGTTCTCCCTGTGTCTGCGTGGGTTTCCTCCGGGTGACTGTCTGTGAGGAGTGTGGTGTGTTCTCCCTGTGTCTGTGTGGGTTTCCTCCGGGTGACTGTCTGTGAGGAGTGTAGTGTGTTCTCCCTGTGTTTGCGTGGGTTTCCTCCGGGTGACTGTCTGTGAGGAGTGTGGTGTGTTCTCCCTGTGTCTGCGTGGGTTTCCTCCGGGTGACTGTCTGTCCAACTACACCAAACTACACCCAACTACGCAAATAACCAAAGGGCAGAAACATTATCACATATATATATAAATATATAAGAGTGAGTGGATGGTCTTTTTTTCCCCTCCACGCGAGTCTGAAGAGCCTTTTCAAAGTTTAGTCAACCTCCAGACAATGTGAGCTTGGTGTAAATCTTTGATAATATTTGACAGTTCTTCAGGAAGTTCTTAGAAACTCCCAACACTACATGACACTACAATGCATCTTATTTAAATCCTTGCTGAATTGTTAGTTTATTTTTGTTTATTAAACAACCACAGCTGCTTCTCTGTTTTAAAACATTTAATGACACTCTGTTACTTTCATTCATTCACTCATTATCTGTAAGCCTTATCCAGTTCAGGGTCGCGGTGGGTCCAGAGCCTACGCGGAATCAGTGGGTGCAAGACATGAACACACCCTGGAGGGGGCGCCAGTCCTTCACAGGGCAACACACACTCACACATTCACACCTACGGACACTTTTGAGTCAATCCACCTACCAACATGTGTTTTTGGACTGTGGGAGGAGACCGGAGCACCCGGAGAAAACCCACACAGACACAGGGAGAACATACCACACTCCTCACAGCCAGTCACCTGGAGGAAACCCACGCAGACACAGGGAGAACACAGAGTGTAAGGGTGTTACCGAATGTGGTCGGTGCATTTGATGGACTTATGGTGGTGGGTTTGTGGTTTTTGTTTTTGTTTGTTTGTTTGATTGAAACTTCAGTAAATCCTCATATGCCCAGTGTGTGGTGCTGAGTTTTCAGTCGCATGGCTCTCAGTGTCTGTCTTAAGTGAGCTGTGTAAAATCTCTCCCCTCTGCCCCTCACTGTACACTCCTCTCCGCGCGCTCTCCAGGCTCTTGTTTGTTCAGCGGCTGAGTGGCACGCGCCCGGCGGTGCGCTGTGTTGAATGGAGCTGTGCGCGTGGGGGCGTGGCCAGCGGGAAGGGTGAGGTGTGGGGGGTGGGGGGGGGGCTCTCCCGTTGAAAAGGGCGCGCGCTCCGAGCCCTCCACTATAGCAGTCTGCTCCCACTGGATCGCGCGAGCCACGGAGAGCGCGTAGAGCCGCGCGAGAACGCCACGAGCACGACGCCCTCCGTTTGTTGTTGTTAGTGTTTGCTGACTTCGTCCGCGTTTTTTTTTTTTTTTTTGCGCCGCACGCTCCGGCGTCTCCTTCGATGGACGTGACGACGACGATGGAAATAAGCGCGAGCCAGCATCAGCATCACCATCCTCATTCTCATCCTCATCCTCAGCAGCAGCAACAGCAGCAGCTCGCGCCTCCTGCGTGCTTTTTCGCCGCGAGCGCGGCTCCCTCCGCGGGCGCTAAGCGTGCGGCGCGCGCCTCCTCCCCCGAGCTGCTGCGCTGCAAGCGGCGCCTGAGCTTCGCGGGCTTCGGCTACAGCCCCCCGCAGCAGCAGCCGCACGCCGTGGCGCGGCGCAACGAGCGCGAGCGCAACCGCGTCAAGCTGGTGAACAGCGGCTTCGCCACGCTGCGCGAGCACGTGCCGCACGGCGCCGCCAACAAGAAGATGAGCAAGGTGGAGACGCTTCGCTCGGCCGTCGAGTACATCCGCGCGCTGCAGCAGCTGCTGGACGAGCACGACGCCGTGAGCGCGGCCTTCCGCTCCGGCCACGCGGCCGAGCTCAACTCCATGGCCGGTTCACCCGTATCCTCGTACTCGTCGGACGAAGGCTCGTGCGAGCCCCTCAGCCCCGAGGAGCAGGAGCTTCTGGACTTCGCCAGCTGGTTCTGAGCATGCGCGCAGAGGGAGGGTGCCGTGTCCATCCTCGCTGCCTTTTTAAAGCATTTGCTTTTTGTCGCCCTGCGGTCAGTGATGCTGCTGCAGCTGCTGCACGCGCGTCAGAGACCCCTCTGCTCTACTTCACTCCATCACCAGCGCGGGACGTCCCGTCTCCAGACGCCCCCACACACCACCCCCGAGAGAGAGAGAGAGAGAGAGAGAGAGAGAGAGAGAACCCCGGGAGACTCCCAGTGAGCGCTTGCATGAAACATCTTAAGTGTGATCCTGAACTTTAAAGCCTTGGGGGGGTTGTGTGGTGCACTTTGCGTTTCATGTCATGCAACACACACACACACACACACGGCCGAGTGCGGAGAGGCCAGGGGCCAAAGGACTCATGGACTCACAACTAAGGCCTCAGGGCCCATCCCCGGCTCCTGAAAGACCCTCCAAGAGACTATTTCTTAACCCGGTGCCCACCCGAGGCAGCGCTGACCCTGGAGCGAAGAACTGACCCGCCCCTGTGTTGTTGTACGGAGCTCTATTTGTGTAAATAAACACATATTGTTTTGTAAGAGTATATTAAGCTATTTTTGTATGTAAGAGATTTATAGAGGTTTTGTATGGATGTGTATATATTTCTGACGTATGCATAGCCCGGACATTGCTTTGATGATGATGTTGATGATGACCTCCTGCCCCTGCTGACCTGGAGTGGACACGCGGGCCGCTGTGGACGGGGGTTGAACCTCCAGAGCTTTGCTTTTTTTTATTACTGATTATTTCAGCACCGACGTGTCTTATACTGAATGCATTGTACTCTGTTCAGCTCTGCCTTTGCCAGCACCTGGGAGGGAGAGAGGGTGGGCAGGCGGGTGTGGGTGGGTGTTGGTGGGTGGGTGGGGATGGGTTTCTCAGAATGAAATGAATATATGCCTTACGTCCGTATTTTTGTACACTCTAGTCCCAGAATAAAAACAACAGCCTTTTTAAAATTCTCCCGTTGCTCGTGTGGTGTTTGAGGAGGAGGAGGAGGAAGAGTGACCAGTCTGATTTATTTATTATTTAGATTCATTGATTTAAATCCTGATAAACAAAACATGAAAAATCCAAATGCAGGAATGTGGTTCTCTTTTTTTTTGTCCATGAAGAGACAAAGTGCTGGAAATGCTACTGAGAGTCTCTCACTGCCGGCTGTAAGACCCCTGGAGACGTGACCAGCATCCGAGAGAGAGAGAGAGAGAGAGAGAGAGAGAGAGAGAGAGTAAGGAAAGTGGGAAAGAGAAAGAGGGAGATGGGGCAGAAAGAGAGGGAAAGAGACAGAAGAACAGGTGTGTGTGTGAGAGAGAGAGAGAAAGAGAGATAGAGAAAGAAAGAGAGGCTGAGAAAAGTGCAAGAGGCAGAGAAAGAAAGATAGGGCAGAAAGAGCGAGGGAGGAAGGCAGAAGAGAGAGAGAGAGAGAGAGAGTAAGGAAAGAAAGAAAGAAAGAAAGAAAGAAAGAAAGAAAGAAAGAAGGGAACCAGAAAGAGGGAGATGGGGCAGAAAGAGACAGAAGAACAGGTGTGTGTGTGTGTGTGTGAGAGAGAGAGAGAGAGAGAGAGAGAGAGAGAGAGAGAGAGAGAGAGAGAGAGGCAGAGAAGAAGTGGGAGAGAGGTTGAGAAAAGTTCAAGAGGCAGAGAAATAAAGATAGGACAGAAAGAGAGAGGGAGGAAGGCAGAAGAATAGAGAGAGAGAGAGAGAGAGAGAAAGAGAGAGAGAGAGAGAGAGAGAGTAAGGAAAGTGGGAAGGAAAGAAAGAAAGAAAGAAAGAAAGAAAGAAGGGAACCAACCAGAAAGTGGGAGATGGGGCAGAAAAAGGCAGAGACAGAAGAACAGGTGTGTGTGTGTGTGTGTGAGTGAGAGAGAGAGAGAGAGAGAGAGAGAGTAAGGAAAGTGGGAAAGAAAGAAAGAAAGAAAGAAAGAAAGAAAGAAGGGAACCAGAAAGAGGGAGATGGGGCAGAAAGAGACAGAAGAACAGGTGTGTGTGTGTGTGAGAGAGAGAGAGAGAGAGAGAGAGAGGCAGAGAAGAAGTGGGAGAGAGGTTGAGAAAAGTGCAAGAGGCAGAGAAAGAAAGATAGGACAGAAAGAGAGAGGGAGGAAGGCAGAAGAATAGAGAGAGAGAGAGAGAGAGAGAGAGAGAGAGAGAGAGAGAGAGAGAGAGAATTAATAATACTACCAAAGTAAGCGCCGGTTTAATGTTGACTTCTGTCATTGTTAAATGGTAATCTCAGGGCAGTGAATCACGCTGTTGTTGTGGTCGATAGAAAGCCCTACGCTCACTCTAACGCTGTTCAGAAGGTCAGTGTTGTGCCCAGTGCTGTCCCCTGTGTGGCAACGATTAAAATCAGCAAACACCAACAACATTAACCCCCCCACCCCCCTCCCCTCCCCTGTCAGGTAAAGTGTCTCGCGCGTGGCCAAGGGCGCGTGCTGCCCGCTTTGAAGTCTGATGGCGCGCAAGCGTGCGGCGCTCGAGCGCAGCTGAAAGCGCCGCGTGCCTTTCTGACAACAGCGCGCGCAGCCTCAGCCACTCAACCGCTGCAGTCCTTAACGAAGAGGACACGCGGCGAGCGCGCGTCCTGCACGGGAGGCAGGTGGTAGGAAACACACACACACACGGTTTTCATGCTTTGTGGGGACATTATAGACTTTTACTTCATGTTGTGGGAGTCCTCCGGCTTAACCCTAACCCTTAACCAAACCCTAATCTTACTCTTAAACTTATTGTAACCCTAACCCCAACCCACAAACCGTACCCTGACCTCAAAACATGTCTCCAATGATAGTGGAAAACAGCTCGAGGTCCCCACAAGGTGATAGACACACCACAAGGCACGGTTCTGCTATACTTGTGAGGACCGTCCTTTGAAATAACACTAACCTTAATCATATTTATAAGTATTGGAGGCCACCAAAATGTCCCAACACGACCGCCATAAAGTGTGAGATACCCCTATACTTGCGGGGACATCTGGTCCGCCAACGTAAAACTCACGCCCGCACGCACAGCCCCCCCCCCCCCCCAAAGAACGTGTGAAATAAAAGAAGAATAAATCAAAGAAAGTGACATTTTTGAATTAAAGACAGTGAATAAACCCCCCTCTACGTGCCTCCACTCTTCAGCCACTTGCCTTTAAGCAGTAGCCACTAACTCCACCAACGCAGTTGCCTCCTGCTGCTGTCTCCGGTGTCTACAGCTAATACACTGTTTTGCTTTTTTTTGGGGTGGGGGGACTTTTAAATGTGAATGTGTTACAAGGCTCAGCACAGGCGGCGGTGGCTGGTTGAGTCCGGCGCGTGCGCGCGAGCTCGGGCGCGCGCCCCTCCGCACTTGTTTTTTGTGTCAGAATGTGTGCCTCTCTCCCTTTCTTTTGTAACGTCTCTCTCTCTCTCTCTCACTCCGTAATCCGCTCTGATTGGGCCCCCCCTCGGTTCCCTGACGCTCGCGCTGGAAACTCATTGGCTGTTTTAAAGGGGTACACGAAGGGGTGGAGTGGGTTGGGGTGGGGTGGGGGTAGGTATCACCGCGCTCGCGCCTCTTTTCACCTCCTTTGACAGTGCTGGCGTCACTGCCTTTCAACACACTCCTTTTTTTATGGCTCCAGGGTCCTTGGCAGAGGGGCTGAGGCTGTTCCACTGGACTGTGTGTGTGTGTGTGTGTGTGTGGAGTTAGGCCTTGTATTCTCTCTCCTTTCTCTTTGACACAGAAATGCCCTCCTGTCTTGACATTGCTCTCCCAGCGTAGCTTACTGCGTCCTGCCCATGTCCCTTTTTTGACTGCGATTTCTTGCAGCACTCACTTATTTATTTTAGTGCACACCCTAAACTCTCCCATATTCATGATTTGTTTTGTTGGAGTCCACTACACAGATAAGGGACGGTAGTAGTCTGATGAGGATTCATGACGCGCTTTGATTCAGTGCAAGGACTGCAGAGGGAGACGTGAAGTTGAAGTTTCTTCAGGACCACAGACAGCACTCAGCACTCCACTGTGGTCAGAGCACGTCTGCTGAGGTACGAGGGCTGGAGGGTATGCAGCGCAGACTAATATCTGTTTAGCGAGATAAGCCTTTGTTTCTTGGACTTGCCTGCTTTCTGCGTTGTGGTGGGTGGGTGTCACTTCCAGCAGAGTTTAGATCAGTGCCAACTGACTATTGCTTAGTGAACTTGTCCATTTCAGTTTGTTTTACACTTCACAAACTTTTCCTGACACTAAGACACCTATGTCTTTGCAGGGGCAATCTAATGAGTTGCAATCTAGCAAGTGAGGTACTTATTAGAAGCTGATAATAAGCACCACACCCCAGGTAATCACTCTTAGAGCTAGTGATTTGCTTTTCAATTCCTTGAAGTATATACTTCATCTTCAGGAAATCATATTCCACTGAGGTCTTTCTACAAGTTTGTGAAAAGGTAAAATCCCTCATGGCTGAGTCCAGGATGTAAGGTGGAGGAGTAATGTCCTGGAATCCACAATCGCACACTGCACGATGCTCAAGTTTCATCACTCAGAATTACTCAGAATGGATCATCTTTCATAGCGACTGCAACAAAAATAATGACCAAAATGAGCTGATGTGGGCAGCACGGTGGCGCAGCAGGTAGTGTTGCAGTCACACAGCTCCAGGGGCCTGGAGGTTGTGGGTTCGATTCCCGCTCCAGGTGACTGTCTGTGAGGAGTGTGGTGTGTTCTCCCTGTGTCCGCATGGGTTTCCTCCGGGTGACTGTCTGTGAGGAGTGTGGTGTGTTCTCCCCGTGTCCGCGTGGGTTTCCTCCGGGTGACTGTCTGTGAGGAGTGTGGAGTGTTCTCCCTGTGTCTGCGTGGGTTTCCTCCGGGTGACTGTCTGTGAGGAGTGTGGAGTGTTCTCCCTGTGTCTGCGTGGGTTTCCTCCGGGTGACTGTCTGTGAGGAGTGTGGAGTGTTCTCCCTGTGTCTGCGTGGGTTTCCTCCGGGTGACTGTCTGTGAGGAGTGTGGAGTGTTCTCCCTGTGTCTGCGTGGGTTTCCTCCGGGTGACTGTCTGTGAGGAGTGTGGAGTGTTCTCCCTGTGTCCGCGTGGGTTTCCTCCGGGTGACTGTCTGTGAGGAGTGTGGAGTGTTCTCCCTGTGTCCGCGTGGGTTTCCTCCGGGTGACTGTCTGTGAGGAGTGTGGTGTGTTCTCCCCGTGTCCGCGTGGGTTTCCTCCGGGTGACTGTCTGTGAGGAGTGTGGAGTGTTCTCCCTGTGTCTGCGTGGGTTTCCTCCGGGTGACTGTCTGTGAGGAGTGTGGTGTGTTCTCCCTGTGTCTGCGTGGGTTTCCTCCGGGTGACTGTCTGTGAGGAGTGTGGAGTGTTCTCCCTGTGTCTGCGTGGGTTTCCTCCGGGTGACTGTCTGTGAGGAGTGTGGTGTGTTCTCCCTGTGTCTGCGTGGGTTTCCTCCGGGTGACTGTCTGTGAGGAGTGTGGAGTGTTCTCCCTGTGTCTGCGTGGGTTTCCTCCGGGTGACTGTCTGTGAGGAGTGTGGTGTGTTCTCCTTGTGTCTGCATGGGTTTCCTCCGGGTGACTGTCTGTGAGGAGTGTGGTGTGTTCTCCCTGTGTCTGCGTGGGTTTCCTCCGGGTGCTCCGGTTTCCTCCCACAGTCTAAAAACACACGTTGGTAGGTGGATTGGCGACTCAAAAGTGTCCGTATATGTGAGTGTGTGAGTGAATGTGTGAGTGTGTGCGTCTGTGTTGCCCTGTGAAGGACTGGTGCCCCCTCCAGGGTGTATTCCCGCCTTGCGCCCAATGATTCCAGGTAGGCTCTGGACCCCCCGAGACCCTGAACTGGATAAGGGTTACAGATAATGAATGAATGAATTAATGTTTTATTTCTATCCCTTCAGAAAATGTCA
Organism: Hoplias malabaricus; assembly: GCF_029633855.1. NCBI lineage: Eukaryota > Metazoa > Chordata > Actinopteri > Characiformes > Erythrinidae > Hoplias > Hoplias malabaricus. Next base: position 67,874,050 of record NC_089803.1, read on the forward strand.
CTTCCTAGAATCATTATAAAATCACCTGCAGGATGAGGAGATTATATCCATACCCAGGTTTTATTGAATGCCCATTGTACACACTTTAAAAGCAACACTATTCCAACACTATGCCGAACTACTATCAATTCTTTGCCACATAGATTTAGTAAACTACTGCTCTATCACATCATAAATGTGCTAAATTGAATTCAGAGCTGAAACGCACAGAAATTAGTTCATGGGATTGGTTTGAGTCGACTTGTGCTTTCTTTAAAGGCACTTTATCAAACTGGAAGTAGTCGGTAGAAGATGGGAAACTTCAGTCCTATCTACAAGGCCTAGAATATTTACATTGTGGCATTCAAACTGTGCTCTACTGGTACGAGGGGTCCACTAACAGCAGCAGTTTGGTCTATGGATATTTGGACCATGTGAGAGCAGATATCAAGGCTCATCAACCTGCTTTTTCAATTATTCCATCTTCAGGCGTCTGGTTTCACGAAGGATTTCACGAAGGGTTTTAATGTGCTCTTCTGTTGTTGCCTCAAAGTCCAAAATGTTTTCCTTTAGCGCGCTGCTGCAGAGTGGCTATGTGAGTTATTGTAACCACTCTGTTTGCTCAAACTAGTTCTACCATTCTCACCACTGCCCAGGAACTATCGGCGATTTGGTCTTTAACACTTACAGAGATTTCATACCCAGGCATTTGAAATTGCGGTAGACCACAAGCACAGCTTCAGTCTCTGCGCTGTGGTCACAGGTTACTGGAGTTGTCAAGGGGGTTGGCGATAACCGAGTTGTGGATGAGGATGAAAAGCGGCAGGTGGGCGAGGAAGTCAAGCAGGTCCAGGGAACGAAGGCTGCGGAGCTCACGCCTGATTGCTTCCTCGTGCTCCTCCCGGATTCCCCCCGCCTTCAACTCCACCAGTAGCTGTTCAGCACTGATGCAGCCTTCCGTGGCCACAGTGCCCCCTGCCTGCCCCTCCAGCAGGAACAGGAACAATTGCTGCAAAAAGGAAAAGAAGAGGTAACAGAAATGAATCTCGGTGTGAAGCGTTTCCATTCTTTCACTTTATGGGAATCCTACGCAAAGCTGCCGTCTGTGGAGGAGTTATTTAGAGAACAAAGGTCATTAAGTTCTCTAAAGAGTAGCACAGTGGCAAAGCAGAGAGTGTTGCTGCCACACAGCTCCAGCTTCTTTGGGTTGTGGGTTCAATCACCATCTCAGGTCACTGACTGTAAAGAGTTTAATGAGTTTGGTGATTTCCACTGGGTGCTCAGGTTTCCTACCACAATTAGTTAGTAGGTGGATTGGCGCTGTAGAACTGTCCACAGGTGTGAGTGTGTGAGAAACTGTGTGTGAGAGTGTGCAGGCAATGCCCTGTGATGGACAGGTGCCCTGTTTAGAGTTTGATCCTGCCTTGATCCCGATGATTCCAGACCCACTGATCACCACGAAGTGGTTAGAGAACAGAGTTCTCTATGTTCCTCTAGAGTTCTTGATAAAGTTTTAATAGAGCTTCAATTCTGAGGTGGAAAAGTAAAGCAATTCTGGCAGAGTCCTGCTAACATTGAGCTAATGTTTTACTCATTCCAACACTGTGGAGTCATGTCTGCGTGGTTTTATCATCTGGTCTTCACTGACTATGAATTGGAGCTATAATAAATTTCGACATACGGTCAGAGAGCGAAAACCAAACTCAGATACACTGTTGTGCCATTAGCTTGACATGCCTGTCCTTGACTGTCCAACACTGAGATTCTAGTCACAAGAGAAATAGCAAGTAGCACTCAGTTTGGGTTAAAAAGTGTTTTGCACTTTATTCATGGCGTTGAAATCCAAAAGTTCATCCTTAACCTAAACCAAAAAGTCAAATTCCTACTTCTCTGTCTGATCAGGACTTTCTGGGCATTTCAGACCTCACGGACACTAACAGTATCACAACCATGTGATTATACAAACCCTGTGTCAGCAGTCTAATACTGCTTTTCCCATAACAAAGTGCTGGTGCCCGTGCTGGAGCTGGTTCTCATGAACCACGGGAACTTCTAAGATTGGGCTTGCGTTTCCACTGGTTTGGGAACCCAACGATTAGGTAACTGCATGTGGGCAAACACTGACAGAAGTTGGAAGACGTTGTATAAGTCCCAGTTCTCCTGAGAACCATATCACAAGTAAAGGTTTGTTTCTTCCACGCACCACTGATTATTCATTGCTGCGGCTGTCATGCTTTTTTTGTTGTAAATGGCGGAAAAGTGACTTTCATGGTGATGCCAGTGCCCTGCCCTTTGGCTGCATGCGTCACAGGTTCGCTGATTCCAGGCCAGCAAGTTTATTGGGCTAGAATGGCACCAATTTTGCCAGCCGAGAACAATTTTTATTGCATTGGGAAAGCGAGGAATTGTTTGAGATGCTGGCATCGGTGCTAGCACCGTGCCAGTGGAAAAGGGGCCTAAGTTAAAATCTGAATGTGTGTGTATCAGATACAGAGGCTGTGTTTAGCCGGGTAAGCCGCGGTAAAACACCGTTATGACTGACAGTTATGACAGTATCTAGCTAAATAACCAACATTATTCATGACAATAGCCTAGCAATAAGCTAAACTCAAATGTAGAGGTACCGTTATTCTTGTAAATGTGATCGAAGTCGAACTCGAATTCATCCGACACTATAAACCTCCGTAATGCAGCTACGTAGCCGAGTATAATCTGAGCACCGAGTTTAGCGAGTCAAGCTAACGTTAACTAACACCAACTAAAACAGGCGAAGTGAGTGTCCTCACCCTGTTTACCTCCATGTTACAGAGGCTCTTGAACACCTTTCGTTGGTGTCCTTACATGCCCATATTGTTGGAAAAGCGCCAGTGAAATGAGCTACAGATAACGGAGTGAGCGGATGGTCCTTTCCAAAGTGCCCGTTTAAAGTGGACAAATTTAGTCCATTTTCTGGATATTTTGGGATCTTTGGGTCATTTGTGCACAGATGTCCCACTGTACATTGAATGATTGCAGCCAAAAACAACACACCTTTTCCTCATTTTGCATTAAATTAAGTGCAGCTTCTAGAGTGTTGTCCACCATCTACGTCACAGGCAAGACACCTATTAGAGTTTCCCAACACCGTTGGGGGGGGGGGGGGGGGGGGGGGGGGGTGGGGTTGACCAACGGTTTTTTAAACCTTATTCCTTGAATTAGTAAGAAATAACATGTTTTCTGACTATCAATAAACACAAGTTAGGAACTCAAATTCCACTGTATTTATTTGTTTGACACTTTCATATCGCTGCTGCTTAGCCTTTAAGTGCTACTATTTAGTCGGCTCACTCTGTCCTAAAGCTTAAAGTACAGATAAATTACAGTTAAGAAAATAAGATTACAGACTCCAAAAGGCACACTTTCCTAGCTAATCTTGTGCACTATACATGATGCAGAAATGTTTTAACAAGGCAGGAGCACACCAATGTAACGATAATCGTAAGCTCTCGAGACTCCTGTCTCTAGCACTGTTCATTTAGTATTTCTTCTACATTAAATCCATTAAAAAGTTTTCTGAATGCAGTTATTAGTGCTTCATTTGAACTCAATGTGTGTTTAACTGCTTTTGCTTAGCGTAAATAACTATAGATGTAACTAAGACGTCTTCACCAATCAGAGATGCGCATCTTCAATCTCAGCCTGAATGTTAACGGCTTTCATACAATCCCTGTTTTATTTTTTGTAAAAATCATAAAACTTGGTCCTTTCTTCCAGTTCCACTTTGAAGGATTTGATTAGAAAGTACTTCTTTTTCTACCTAAGCTTTCTGTTTTCGGTAGGAGTTAACAGGGAGAACAACTGTTAGATGAAGCTAATGTGTTCATGACCTGTGAGTGTGTGTGTGAGTGTGTGTGTGTGTGTTACCCCATTCACACGTGTGTCTGAGGAGGCTCAAGTTACAGCGGCCTGTTCCGACTCTTCTGTGAGTGCACCTGTTTGCACAGTTAAATGCATCTAAGGTAATGAGTACGGCTGTGTGTGTGTCCTGTAATCCCCTGGCAATGTGCCTGCTCCTCTCTCCATTCCTCCCCAATAGCAATTCCACCCCGAACTTGCTCTGTAATTAGCCGGCCCTTTCTCCGCTAACCTTAAGAAGTGGCGGTGGGGGCTCAGCGGCCCCTTTGCCACGGGCTTTCAAAGTCTCCTCTCCTTTCTACGGCCTCTCTGTTCAGTGGGCCAGGCTGGACCTCGCTCCTGAATGGCCACCCTATCCGCCCCAGCTCCATCTGAGATGAGCAGTGTCTTTACTTGATTACAGAGCGCATAGCACTAGCTGTATAGCGCCAGCTTCTTTAATGAGATTACTGCCTGTAATCCACAAATAAAGGAAAGAGATGGAAGAAGAGGGGGAAGAGTGAGCAAGTAAGGCTGAGAGAGGGAGAGGGAGAGAGTGAGAAACAAAGAAAGAGAGAGAGAGAGAGAGAGAGAGTGAGAAACCCCACTCCTCTTCTCCCTTCTCTCTGCCACAGCCGCACACACCAGGGAGCTCCATAGAGGCAGCTAGTTTTACTAAGCCAGCGTTTGAATTGCCCTTCAAAGCATTTAGCAGTCTTTATTTCACTATAATTAGTCCCCTCTGTGCCACCCAATGGAGAGAGAGAGAGAGAGAGAGAGAAAAAGAATGGTGTTCTTGAGTTGTAGGGAACATATGAATGTATCTACCATTTACTAATTTACAGACCTTTGCTTTGTACAGCTTCATCTCCAAAGATTTGAAGTCCATCTTGCTTATGAGGGAACGCATGAAATTACTGCGAAACAAAGAAGGATTGTGTTAGCTGCAGCTCAGTTTGCAATCACTGTTTTCAATAATGTAAAGCCAAGTTAAGGCAGATGCCTTTGCATTCATATGAAATCAGTTACTCAAACTTACACAGTATTTTCAGAAGCCCCCCCCACACACACCTTTTTTTTTGCTGCAAT
>NC_089803.1:67883990-67911490 GCF_029633855.1 Hoplias malabaricus
CGTGTCGGGGCATTACACAAGCTGTGAAGAAGAGATACAGTAAAAAAAAAGATCTGACTTTCAGTTTAATGTATTTAGCAATAACTGTGCAATAATACATTTTATTAACACATTTAAATTAAAGTTCAGACCGGTTCCTAACTAAAAAGACACACTTATTGTTAAGATATAAGAGGTTTATTGAAATTCCTCTGTGACAGCTCACGGTTTTCTAAAGTGCAAAGGACCTTCTCATGGTTAATGTAAACGATTACACGATTTCATCCAGAACTTTCAAGAGCTTCTTCATGTTCAAACATCTCATTTATTAAATGTGTTCCTCTATAGAGGCTCTACATTTCTTAAAGGAAACTAAAATTGCTAAGTGCTCCTTCCAAAGCATTCAGACACCTTTCCAGAAGAGTTCTGGTTCTTTGTGGCAGATAAATCAGTGAGTTTAGATCCCTCTCTTTAAGTTCTGCTTGTAACAAGCACAAGTCAGCACTTCTGTGGGGTCAAACCAATATCAGGGTTCAGTGAAGGTTGATTAAAGAGCTTGAACTATGCAACGGTCGCTATTGTATCCATTCTTTAGAAATTGTCTTGTCCCTTTTCATTTGTTTAATTGCTAGTCTTCTAGACTGGTGAAAGAGCTACACTCACAAAGCAAGCAGTGCACTAAATCAGCAGAGTGGCATGACCCTAGATCACACACATAGACACACATAGGGACACACAAACACAGATATGCACACACACGTTGTGGGGACAATACATTGTCTTCCATTCATTTCATGGAGACTTACGCTAACCTTAAACTTTACAACATTAAGTTTGTTTACATGCATTGTGGGGACATTCATTTTGTGGAGAATCACAATCCAAACCTAACTGCTCTCTATAAAAAGTCCCTAAATATTAGAATGATAGTTTGTATAAATATTCTTTGGACCCACAACCAGGCGCACGCACACACACACACACACACACACACACACACACACACACACACACACACACACATGACCTGGGGGACCCTTAGCCCCAGTGTGCAGTAGAAGCAGTAAGGGCCCATAAAAGCCCAGGATAAAGATAGTCTGTGTGTGGGAATCTCTGACATATGGGCTATAACCCAGAGTCAAACCCAAAAGCCTCATCACTCTAATGGACTTCAGGCCAACACACTGACCGCCCAGCCTGGACTGGGTCAGTCGGGTCACGCATACAGATACAGGCAAATACATGAACAGATAAACGTTTGTATCTATTGCTGTGTGGTATAATGATATGTGAACTAATATGTATGTGCTGGTAAGCCCTAGGCAAAAAGCTTGCCTAAGGTTTATTTATGTCTTTCACATACACACAGATACATGCACACACTTGCACTCATCCTTATTTATGGAGGGTCAGTGACACCTCTTCCCAATGTGTGTCCTAGGATACTCACTCTAGCGTGGCTATTTTCTGGGCCAGGCTGGCCACCACAGCAAAGAGTCTCAGATCTGTCAGACCCTGCGTCACTCTGAAATCGACCAGCTCCAGAATCTGAAAGAGATAATCAAATAATGTCTTAAATTATAAAGCAGGTAGTTCCCGGTTTAAAATCTGTCTGGTCTCCTTTTAAATGGATACATAGATTATCAGAAAACAAACATTAATTACTAAACAGCTGATCACATCAGTGCCTCTACATCATTTTAAAAATTAAAATCAGTGCTTTTTAATGTAAGGAAAAGCAAAACAGTAATTTTCACAAAGCAATTCACAAATTAAATAAACATAATTTTTTGTTGGTTTTATTGAAAATGGTCTAAAAGCTGCACATTAAAGGTGTGATCTTCCTGGCTTCACTGTAGATCATGATTCACAAGGCTACAGGACATATACACAAGCATATTAAAAGACTTATGCCAACAAATGTTGTTTGTCATGAAGGCTATTTTCCAATTCAGGGTCGCGGTGGGTCTGGAGCCTACCTGGAATCACTGGGCACAAAGCAGAAACACACCCTGAAACACATCACTGGGCGACACACACTCACACCTATGGACACTTTTAAGTCGCCAATCTACCTACCAACATGTGGGAGCGTGGGAGGAAACCGGAGCATCCGGAGGAAACCCACGCGGACACAGGGAGCACACACCACAGTCCTCACAGTCAGTCACCCGGAGGAAACCCACGCAGACACAAGAAGAACACACCAAACTCCTCACAGAGAGCCACCCGAAGGAAACCCACACAGACACAGAGAGAACACACCACACTCCTCACAGACAATCACCCGGAGGAAACCCACGCAGACACAGGGAGAACACACCAATTCACAGAGAGTCACCCGGAGCGGGACTCAAACCCACAACCTCTAGGTCCCTTGAGCTGTTTGACTGCGAAAATGTGTGTACTGAATTCAACAGAATGGGATGGACACTGAATTGAAAACACTGAATATAGCTTTTCTTAATTCAGTGGAATATTAGGTTTCATTTATTAATAAAGAGTGAAACGTAGGTTTCCTCCGGGTGCTCCGCTTTCCTCCCACAGTCCAAAACACACACATTGGTAGGTGGATTGGCGACTCAAAAGTGTCCGTTGTTGAGAGTGAATGTGTGAGTGTGTGTCACCCTGTGAAGAACTGGCGCCCCCTCCAGGTAGGCTCTGGACCCACCGTGACCCTGAGCCGGATAAGCACTTACAGACAACGAAAGAATGAATTTATTAAAAATCTGTCATTTCTCATCAATCAGCCACATGAGCTAAACTTTAATAACTCAGTAATAAAAAGTGAATTCAATGTAAGCAAACTGTGGTTCGTTTCTAAAAGAGGCTGTAGGTGTGTGGGCAGATCTGTAGTGACCCTGTACACATAGATTTCTTCCTCTTCGGTGAGCAGTTCTGGAGGGATGATCTCTTTAAGCGCCAGCAGGACTTGGAAACAGGAGAGATAGCCATCACCATCACTGTCAACCTGCAGATACATTCCCTTTATTTAGAGATTATAGAGTAATGCTACTGTTCAGATCAATGCACTGTAACATTTCACATCAGCTGAAATTGTATCTGTTTTACATACCGCTTCAAAAGCACTCTTGTATGTCGTGACCTTCTCTGGACTGATAATACAGTATTTTGCAAGAAAATCAACTGCAGAAAAACATTCAGAGAAAGACAGAGTATTATTGTCAGAAAAAGGGTTTGTCTATTTGGACAATCACCCACGCCATTCACAAAAACTGCTTCAACACTTATGAGAAAAGATGCCCAGTTTATATCAAACACAAGCCTGGAGACAGTATTCATCAGTAGAGGGGTATGTAATAGTTAGGTAACAGTTACCTATACAATGACAAAGTGGAGTTTAGGTGAATGGCTTCTCTAATAACTGTCCTGATGTGTGAGTGAATGAGTGTGTATGTGAATGTATGCCTGTGAATGTGTGTGTGCCCAGATATGGATTGGCACTCTGTCCTGGGTGAAACCCTAATGCCCGACGCTTCAGGTGGAGGGTCATTCCCAGTCGAGAGTACACTGTGCCCGTTTGGCGCTTCTCGCCAGTGTGTGTGTGCATGTGTTTGTGTGTGTGTGTGTGTGTGTGTGTGTGTGTGTGTGTGGATTGAGTGTTGAAACCTAGAACAAAACATAAGGCACATTCCAATACTATACTTACTATAAACTATTGAAGTTTTTAAGGGATTGGTGAGTGGTGATTGTTATAAATATAATATTTTAACTAAAATTAATATGAAAATGTTATTAAAATGAATGTGAATTAGTTACAGAACTTGTGACTCATTTTTCCAAGCCTATTTTTAAGTCCCTAAAGCACATAAAAAAAATAAATAATCTGAAACTCTATTTAGGGCGGCACAGTGGCGCAGCAGGTAGTGTCACAGTCACACAGCTCCAGGGACCTTTGAGGAGTGTGGTATGTTCTCCCTGTGTCTGTGTGGGTTTCCTCCGGGTGACTGTCTGTGAGGAGTGTGGTGTGTTCTCCCTGTGTCCACGTGGGTTTCCTCCGGGTGCTCCGGTTTCCTCCAACTTTCCAAAAACACACGTTGGTAGGTGGATTGGAGACTCAAAAGTGTCCGTAGGTATGAGTGTGTGAGTGAATGTGTGAGTGTGTGTGTTGCCCTGTGAAGGACTGGGTGTATACCCGCCTTGGGTTCAATGATTCCGGGTAGGCTCCGGACCCACCGTGACCCTGAACTGGATAAGTGCTTACAGACAATAAATGAATGAACTCTATTTACTCTCAGGCCACTGTTTTCATCCACTAACTGTTTTAGTATTTTAGTACATTTTGGAATTATCCCAATATAAGTTCTGAGCTATTGTAAGAACTACAGTTTGTAACCAAACAAATTCCCTCTATGCAATAGGACAATGAGATGCAGCAAGTCCATTACGAGGTGTGCAGTCAGTCATGCTCTCTCAGATCTTCTGGCATTTTATTATGGCATTTCTTGTATTTTGTCTGTGTCACTCAGACAGAAACGTACAGAATGATATGTGCAATAGAAGAAGAAACCACAGCAAAACAGTGACATGGGCAGCGTTGTGGGTGCAATGAATCACAAAGGGCTTTTACTTAGAAACTCAAAAATTAGGGCTGTTTTATCTCCATGGACTGGTGCTTAAAGTACTGGTCAAGACTAATGTTACACAAGTACACAGATGGCAGTCATGAATAGTTTAGTGACAGAGTTGAAGAAAGGAGAGAAGTTGAGTGAAGAGAAAGGAGAGGAAGGCAGAGCAAAAGAGAATGAGAGGAGAGGAGAGAAAAGGGAAAGGAAAGGGGAACTTAAGAGAGGACCTGGTTTAAGCTGCTGCCACTCCAATTGAGGAGATGAGAGAGACAGAGTGTGTGAGGGACAGAAGAGAGAGAGAGAGAGAAAGAGGGAGAGAGAGAATCCACTGAATAATGAGTCCATTCATCAGGGGAGACAGAAGAATAGGGTGGACAGAGTTGCTATCAGTGTGGATTTAAAGCCTCGGGTCCACAGGGCTGCTCCCTGTTCACAGGGGGCCGCTTCAATCTTCCATTTATCTGCTTACTCTTAATCAAACTGGGGCCTTCCTTAGCTTCCCCCTTTCACATGCAAAGCGTTACATTCGCATCTAGTCAACTTGACTTGTTAAAGCTTGATTGATCAAAAACTACTCGGCATGGAGACGCGCATCTGTTTGCAAATAGCTGTGACGGATTCTGAGCTCTGGACCAAGCGTCGTGCGGCCTGTCCCAGAGCAGAGGCTGGATTTAGCTTGAAATGTATTCTGGCAGGCACACACACACACACACACAAAGTGAGGTGAAGAAAGGCAGGGATGTATTCGGATCATTGCACTGATCCGTATTGGGATTCAGCTGGGAGAATGGGAAATGGAGACTACTCTCCATTTTCTTTTCCCTCTCTCATCCTTTCTCTTTATCAGCCCACAACAGTCTGCCCCTGATCCTCTAACAGTGTCTGGACACTGCTGCCCTCAGGCCTTCAACTGAAGCCTGCATCTGGATGATATTCCTCAGGTGCCAGTGAGCGCTGTGCCACGGTCAGAGCAATCTGAGGACGTGTTTCTTGTTGTCCTTCATGTCTCAGTATCTTACGGTAAAAGAACAAATCAAATCGATGCTTTATCACTAAGCGAAAGCTTAAAGGTTGACTCATCACCATATGTTTGGATTTGTCTCTGATCATCATTGTACGTTTCGCGTCCGTACATTGGACACAGTGCAGAAGAAAAGTGATTCTGCTTTGTATTTTTGTTGTGGTCTGTAGAGCTTACCCTTTTCATAATAAGCTTGTCTCTTGTCTCACTCATGGCCTGCCACCAGTGTGTGTGTGTGTGTGTGTGCGTGTGTGTGTGTGTGTGGGTGAGTGCGTGTGTTGGGGAGCTTTCTGTCAGGGAATCATGAGAACAAAAGGTGCAGTGGAGTGAGAGATTGAGGGAGGAAGCACAGGCGGGTTGGGGGGCACAAAGGCGTAAGCCTAAATCCTCCTGCCTGATAGCCTTATCTGATTCCACTCCAGCGGCTGACGGCTTTTTTTTTTTCCCCCCATCCAGGGCTTCTCAGCGCACAGGTTGGGCCCTTTGGTGTGAAGCCTAGCAGAAAATGTTAATCAGGAGTAGAACTACAAGGAGAAAAGAGAGAGAGAGAGAGAGAGAGAGACCGCCTTACACTGGGTGTAAAGTGTGAATGTAACTGAGAAAGAAAGAAAAGAGATGATGATAATCATATGAGTGACAGGAGGTGCACCCACTCACCTCCAATTCTTTTTCCCCCCGTCTCCCAGAGCCACTGCTCATCTGTGGGCAACAGGGCCATCTACCTAAACCCTCAAATAGTGATGTCTAAAATTGCAGTACATCTCACTGCATCCCATTAAAAACGCTTACCATTAGCAGATCTCCACTGATCCCTACAGAGGCCCAACGGCAGCCTCACTCTCCCCTTTCTTTCGATTTATTATGAATAATGTATGCTCTTCTAACCACTTCTAAATCCAGCTCTCGCATTCACAAAACCTTTCTTTTGCAGCTGGGAGAGAACACATTGTGATGGATTGTTAGTTGAGGTAAAAACCCTGATGGACCCATTCATTTACAACAGACATTTTGGGTTATCTCACTTACTTCTATAGATTTCTCATGGTATCTAACTGCCCATCCAAAAAAAGGCATCGTGTATTCATGAATATATGTGCACACACACACACTGCACCCTCAAAAACACAACAACAATCCCTCACACACAGAGCACTCATTGTGTTTTTGGGGGCATTTTGCATTGTTTGTTGTCCACACTTAATCTCATAGCTTTGTTTGTGCTCATCATCATATATAAAAATCTCCCTCCAATGCACCATTAACAAGGACACATTCAGTGGTGTGTACACTCTGACCCCTTTTCTCTGATAGAAGAACGTTGCTCTCTTTCCATCTCCCAGTTTTGTTGTTGTTTTTGTTGTTGTTGTGCATTAATCAAAACGCTGGGTTTATCACAATAACCACTCTGAATAACTTAAGTACTGACCCTACCATAAGCACTGGAGCACCCAAACACCCTGTACTGCAGATTATATACTACATGCACATACAACTATTTATAATTACAGCTATTTTCTATAATAGTATTGTATAGTGAGGGTTTAGGTTTTAATGGGTTAAGATCAAATCAAAGTTAATGCTTGTGCTGGGTGTGCCACAATTCTGTAGTTATTTTAGCGCTTTGATATGACGTCTTATAATAGGTTGGGGTGGATGTGTATGTCCCACTTGTAGCTTGTGACTGGATTGGAATAAACAGGCCTAAGGGTTAAGCTTCAATCCCTTTCCTCTATAGGTTAAGTCTGGTATTATTTCAAAAGAGAAAGAAGACTTACTCTGGGTTTTGAATTAGTGAGTGTGGAAATATGAGAAATTGTAAGAATTACTAGCGCCCTTAAAAACAGACCTGGTGCTGAGGTATTATCAGGCGAATGAGAACAAACAAATAAATACAGTGGAGTTTGAGTTCCTAACTTGTGTTTATTGATAGTCAGAAAACATGTTATTTCTTACTAATTCGAGGAATAAGGTTTAAAAGACCGTTGGCCCCTCCCCCAAACGGTGTTGGGAAACTCTAATAGGTGTCTTGCCTGTGACGTAGATGGTGGACAACAACTCTAGAAGCTGCACTTAATTTAATGCAAAATGACGAAAAGGTGTGTTGTTTTTGTCTGCAATCATTCAATGTACAGTGGGACATCTGTGAACAAATATCCAGAAAATGGACTAAATTTGTCCACTTTAAACGGGCAATTTGGAAAGAACCATCCGCTCACTCCGTTATCTGTAGCTCATTTCACTGGCGCTTTTCCAACAATATGGGCATGTAAGGACACCAACGAAAGGTGTTCAAGAGCCTCTGTAACATGGAGGTAAACAGGGTAAGGACACTCACTTTGCCTGTTTTAGTTGGTGTTAGTTAACGTTAGCTTGACTCGCTAAACTCGGTGGCTCAGATTATACTCGGCTACGTAGCTGCATTACGGAGGTTTATAGTGTCGGATGAATTCGAGTTCGACTTCGATCACATTTACAAGAATAACGGTACCTCTACATTTGAGTTTAGCTCATTGCTAGGCTATTGTCATGAATAATGTTGGTTATTTAGCTAGATACTGTCATAACAGTCAGTCATAACGGTGTTTTACCACGGCGTTGTTCAGCTGTTGTCCACCAGTGACGTCACGGTCGCGTTCAAGAATTTCCGTAGCGAGCTCGGGTTTTTCCGTCAATTTAATAAAATTGTCAGTTTTAAAGCAAATTAAGCTGCTATTTTCATTTTAATTCATAATTATATCTGTCAGTAACTACAATAATGTGAAATATTCATGGAGGTCCATTAAGTGGTGCTTAGCCTTTAAGTTTAACAACAAATATCTATTTCAAGTTACTCATCAGTGAATTTGATGGGTTGTGTCTTCAGTATCGTCAGCAACTCCTTACGGTTTTGACGTCACTGTCCAGATTTAAAAATATTTGTTAGGAAAAAAATCTTTTAATGGAAATTTTAATTTTCCATTGATCTTTGATATAGTCATTAAGCTAAGACTTGCTCAGTGACCAAATCCAACTTCTATTGTTTAGCACTGACTATACAATGCTAATGGTGCTAAAATTACTATAATAATAATAATAATAATAATAATAATAGCAAGTTACACTTATATAGCGCCTTTCATACACCCAAGGACGCTTTACAATTTTTTATAAAAAATAATAAAAAGTTATTTTTGTATATCTTTAAAAAACATATAATTGTATGTCTTTAAAGAAATTATTATTATTATTAAAAAAGTGGTTACGTTTAATAAAAAAAATGGAGACCCATAATGGAGGCTCCTGAGTTTTTGCAAGTGTGACCATCCAACTTAAAAGAACTGTGACAGATTCTCCAAGACGCTCAGTAAAACTACCATCTAATTTCTTTATAAATCTGTGTAAACTGTACCTAGGAGTAAAAAAAGCAAATGGACGTCACATATAATACTGACTTTCTTTCATTTATTAATGTTTACTGCACATTGTTGTCTTTTTCTTTGAAATAATAAAGAATTAATTCCATTGTTCCATTCCAACATTTTTTGCATGTGCTTAAAACATATCCATACATACAGGGATTGGGCAATGAAAGTGAAACACCTAGTTTTAGACCACAATAATTTATTAGAATGGTGTAGGGCCTCCTTTTGCGGCCGATACAGCGTCAGTTCGTCTTGGGAATGACATATACAAGTCCTGCACAGTGGTCAGAGGGATTTGAAGCCATTCTTCTTGCAGGATAGTGGCCAGGTCTCTACGTGATGCTGGTGGAGGAAAACGTTTCCTGACTCGCTCCTCCAAAACACCCCAAAGTGGCTCAATAATATTTAGATCTGGTGACTGTGCAGGCCCTGGGAGATGTTCAACTTCACTTTCATGTTCATCAAACCAATCTTTCACCAGTCTTGCTGTGTGTATTGGTGCATTGTCGTCCTGATACACGGCACCGCCTTCAGGACACACTGTTTGAACCATTGGATACACAAGGTCTTACTGGTGCAATGTGCAGTTAATGAAGATTGGCCACCAGGCTGCTCCAATTTAGCCCTGAAACCTCCCACACTACAATGACAGGTGTTTCACTTTCACTGTCTAACCCCTGTATATATCTCATAGCTAGAAGACACCCATGTTTTTTTTTTTTTTCTGTAAACACATCCCCTACAATTCAAACTGCTTTGTAAGACTTCATTAAGGTCTCTCTTGACATACTTCCTCTAAACTATGAAACAAAAAATACAAAAGGGTAATTTGTGGCTTTAGGTTTTGATCAGAAATGTTAGCCCTGTAGCTCTAAGGTAAATATTACAAGCAGTATTTTGACACCAAATATTTCTTGGCTGTTGGACTACATTTAGAGCAAGTAGAAAACAGTGGCTGCACTCCAGCTGTGTACTACACACTCACTGTAATATACTCTGTATTAACCTTAAAATTGTGAGTTCCTCACGTACAATAAAAGATGTTTCTTACAAAAATATGAACTGTTGCTATGACAACACACATCAACAAAAGCTGCAGCTGTAATGCTTCCTACTATTACTTTCAAAGACTAAAACACTGATATCTCCCTACACACTGAAGGAATGCATTATATATCAAATAAAAATATATATTCCGCTTCGTGTCGCCCTGTTTTGAGTGTAGTCGTTTTAGATTTATCATCTCTGGAGTGCACTATATAGGGAGTAAGGCACTAGGGGGATTTTGCTAACCCTGAGTGAACTGTGTAGTTGGATAGTGGATACGTAGCTCCTCCCCTTCACTTTCCCTGAAAAGGAGAGTGAAAACAAACAAAGACACACGCAGGCAGCACACACACCTCCTGCTGGCTGCATGCCCCCCCCCCACACACACACACACACACACACAGACATGGGCCACAATCCCTCACAAACCGCTACACTCCGATCCCCACTGATAACTCCACAAAAGGGCAAATCATCTGTTCGAACTGATCTCCTGTGATAACCTCACAAAGCCCAAATCATCTGCTATTATTGCCATGGCTCCCCTTGACATTGTGCCATTAATAAGGCCATTGAGGAGAGGCCTGCTCTGTTTGGATGCTGTATAATGGAGTCTTTGACAGATTCTCTTGGCTCTCTTCGCCTGGGCACTTTGAATACAGCGTGCATATTCCATGCCTGACGCTCATCAATAGCCAGTCTTGTTTGTTTGCCCAGTCATTCTGATCTGATGGTAAATACACTCTGCCATTCCATTCCCCCAAATCTCTACAAACAGATCTTACATAAAAGCACTGTATCCTAATACACACAGACACACACACACACACACACACTAACACACACTAACACACACTAACACACACTAACACACACTAACACACACACATACCCGTAAGTGACTGGTCGGTACCCTTTCAGAATAGCAAAGTTTTCAAGCTACCATTCATTAGTGTGACAACAGACCAAGCAGGAGAGCCACGTAGTATCCGCCCACAGAGCGCTGACACACAACACACACACACACACACACACACACACAGACAGACACACACACACACAGACACACAGACACACACACACACACACAGACACACACACACACACACACACACACACACACACACGTTTTGTACAGCATCAGGATGGGCTCTAGGACTCTACCATATAAAATACCTGGGATTTTTGTTTTATGTTAAAATGACAATAAAAAAATATATATTTTAAGATATGAGTAGGTGTAAAGAACAAGAAATAGTCTGTAAAAGTATCTGTACTCCTGCTAATTACATTGTTAAAATAAAAGCAAATAAATTAACATCTTAAGCTTGCTTCTGAATCATTGCTAGAATCAAGGTGAACTCAGAGTCGCTGCTAGGAAATCTTAATGCTGGTCATAGGATCCAAGTATGAATACGTTTGCTTAAATGTGGGTGAGTGTGTGTTATTTATGAGAAGATGTAGGTTGGCTATGTGCTGTTTAGTAGCTTTTGGACTGGCCAAGAAGATGTTCCACTTGTGTGACATTAAAGTTAATCTTGATCTTAAATGAAGGTTGATTTCTGCAGTGCTAACACTTTTGCTGCATCTGAAAAGGCCCCTTATGCCCTACACAGTGCCAACAGTGTACAGTGAATTAATTAATTCATTCATTCATTGTCTGTAAGCGCTTATCCAGTTCAGGGTCGCGGTGGGTCCAGAGCCTACCTGGAATCATTGAGCACAAGTTGGGAATACCTGGAGGAAACCCACATGGACACAGGGAGAACACACCACACTCCTCACAGACAGTCACCCGGAGGAAACCCACGCGGACACAGGGAGAACACACCACACTCCTCACAGACAGTCCCCCGGAGCGGGATCAAAACTCACAACCTCCAGGTCCCTGGAGCTGTGTGACCACCGTGCCGCCCTATATGCAAACGTTATCTACATAATTAACAAAAAAGAAGCAGCTATAATAAAAATGTTAAGCATTAATCCTGCTATTGGGGGTTACTTTGTATTATTTCAGCTGTATTTACAAAGCCAAGCATTTTAGGGTCCTGTAAATGTACAAAAATCAACACACCAAAGTCACAGTGTGTGTCTTTTTAAGTGTGTGTAGAGGCGGGGCAGTCTCCAGACCTCCAGGTGTTCCCCATCAACACCGACATTCATCAGAGACCTGTGGTCTTTCTGAGTCATCGCAGGAAGCACAGGTACACACTCTCACTAAGAGAGCATTATCATGTTATACTATACCTGACACCATCACACACACACTCTTTAGGAGACATTATGTAAAATTCATTTTGTAGTTTGTAGACTTACAAAACTAAAAACGAGTTCAAATTCAAAGGTTTAACTACTTTTTTGCTCCGTACACAAGACAATTCCCCACAATCTGAGTGTGTAAAAGATTGTGGACCCCACCTAATAATATATATCTGGTGCACACACATCCACACAGTATTTTCCACGCCCATTAAGGCAATTGTAGACGTACAGCCAACAGAGCCACAGAAAAGGAGGACATTTGCTCAAGGAGAGAGGGAATGAGGTGAAAGCTGAACAAGGCAAAATGGTGAAAGGTGAAAAACCCTTGTTATTTTTGCATTGCATTTTTTTAATGCCCACTACTGAAAGAGTGGATGCCAATTAAGTCCAATTAGGGCCTTTCAGGGCCGAACGAGGAGCCATGCTCACAAGTGTTTAAAAGGCTTGACAAAAACAAATGCAGTTTTATACACAGAGGTGCATTTGTGCACACACTCCTGTACATGCAATTTTAGTGTTCGCATTACTTTAGGACCAGCTGGAGAAGGTGGCCTTGTACAAAAATGTTCTAAGTGGCAGTTCCTGATCAGACAACAAACATTCACTTTGTTCTTCCAGAGGGAAACTGAAATCAGCCCTCACTCAAAAAAGTGCAGAGCATGACACATCTCCGCGTTCACATAAAGGGAAAAACTCTAATCACTAACACACATACACAGACACACACACACACCAATACACAAAGAGTGCCACTCCTCTCCGTTGTGTGAGGGACAGCTGCATGCTTCCGCCTCTCTCGGTTGATTAGGGGCTGAAGAGAACCTGTCCAATCAGGCCTTTTCACTGTGGCCCTGCGTTCACACAAGAACTCTGCTGCCTCGCGACCTCTCGCAACCCGCCTCCGCCCCTTCACCTTGACCTTCACTAAACACCCCTGCCTTCACGGAACACTCTGTCCCTACGACCAATCGCCAAAAAGGGGCCACCACTAACCAATTAGACCCTCGAATGAAAAAAAAAAAGGAGGTAGGACGCCACTCCAAAGCATAGCTAATTAAAAAATCAAGTGCAAAGCTTGAGGCTCAAAGGTAAACAATGGTGGAGACGAAGAGCAGGCAGACTGACGTGTGGATGTGCGTTGTGTATACAGAGTTTCAAATTACGCTGGTGGTACCCAGGCGTGGGACAATAGGTGGCATGGTTTTCAGTTCTTGAATCTGAAGCCTAATTAGCATGGCCACAAAAATAAAGAGTGCATTTATTCAAGTTTGTTTTGTTGTAGTTCACTGTGATTTTAGTTTTTGTTTAGTCTTTTGAAGGCTGATACAAATATTTTAAGAACTGTATGAACTGCTTCCACTACTATGCACTAATTCTAAAGTAACTGACTGTTAACTGGCACCTGGTGCTTTCGTACAATAGAAGAGGTAGATGAATATAAAAGCTTTCTTGTTGTGATTTATTATTGTATACAATCATTTTCAGTACATTCTTCTGCCAAACAAGCTAAACTAACTCTCATTTACTTATTAAAGTTTGGCTGTTTTTATACATTATAATATTATAATAAACACAATGCTCAGCTGAAAACTGTATTACTGATGAAGTGGTGACTCTCCTACCACACTAAACGCAGCTTAAACTTTTCAGACAGGGACCTGGAGGTTGTGGGTTCAAGTTCCGCTCCGGGTGACTGTCTGTGAGGAGTGTGGTGTGTTCTCCCTGTGTCTGCGTGGGTTTCCTCCGGGTGACTGTCTGTGAGGAGTGTGGTGTGTTCTCCCTGTGTCTGCGTGGGTTTCCTCCGGGTGACTGTCTGTGAGGAGTGTGGTGTGTTCTCCCTGTGTCTGCGTGGGTTTCCTCCGGGTGACTGTCTGTGAGGAGTGTGGTGTGTTCTCCCTGTGTCTGCGTGGGTTTCCTCCGGGTGACTGTCTGTAAGGAGTGTGGTGTATTCTCCCTGTGTCTGCGTGGGTTTACTCCGGGTGACTGTCTGTGAGGAGTGTGGTGTGTTCTCCCTGTGTCTGCGTGGGTTTCCTCCGGGTGACTGTCTGTAAGGAGTGTGGTGTGTTCTCCCTGTGTCTGCGTGGGTTTCCTCCGGGTGACTGTCTGTAAGGAGTGTGGTGTGTTCTCCCTGTGTCTGCGTGGGTTTCCTCCGGGTGACTGTCTGTGAGGAGTGTGATGTGTTCTCCCTTTGTCTGCGTGGGTTTCCTCTGGGTGACTGTCTGTGAGGAGTGTGGTGTGTTCTCCCTGTGTCTGCGTGGGTTTCCTCTGGGTGACTGTCTGTGAGGAGTGTGGTGTGTTCTCTCTGTGTCTGTGTGGGTTTCCTCCGGGTGACTGTCTGTGAGAAGTGTGGTGTGTTCTCCCTGTGTTTGCGTGGGTTTCCTCCGGGTGACTGTCTGTGAGGAGTGTGGTGTGTTCTCCCTGTGTCTGCGTGGGTTTCCTCCGGGTGACTGTCTGTAAGGAGTGTGGTGTATTCTCCCTGTGTCTGCGTGGGTTTACTCCGGGTGACTGTCTGTGAGGAGTGTGGTGTGTTCTCCCTGTGTCTGCGTGGGTTTCCTCCGGGTGACTGTCTGTAAGGAGTGTGGTGTGTTCTCCCTGTGTCTGCGTGGGTTTCCTCCGGGTGACTGTCTGTAAGGAGTGTGGTGTGTTCTCCCTGTGTCTGCGTGGGTTTCCTCCGGGTGACTGTCTGTGAGGAGTGTGATGTGTTCTCCCTTTGTCTGCGTGGGTTTCCTCTGGGTGACTGTCTGTGAGGAGTGTGGTGTGTTCTCCCTGTGTCTGCTTGGGTTTCCTCCGGGTGACTGTCTGTGAGGAGTGTGGTGTGTTCTCCCTGTGTCTGCATGGGTTTCCTCTGGGTGACTGTCTGTGAGGAGTGTGGTGTGTTCTCTCTGTGTCTGTGTGGGTTTCCTCCGGGTGACTGTCTGTGAGACGTGTGGTGTGTTCTCCCTGTGTTTGCGTGGGTTTCCTCCGGGTGACTGTCTGTGAGGAGTGTGGTGTGTTCTCTCTGTGTCTGTGTGGGTTTCCTCTGGGTGACTGTCTGTGAGAAGTGTGGTGTGTTCTCACTGTGTCTGGTGGGTTTCCTCCGGATGACTGTCTGTGAGGAGTGTGGTGTGTTCTCACTATGTCTGTGTGGGTTTCCTCTGGGTGACTGTCTGTGAGAAGTGTGGTGTGTTCTCCCTGTGTCTGTGTGGGTTTCCTCCGGGTGACTTTCTGTGAGAAGTGTGGTGTGTTCTCCCTGTGTCCGCGTGGGTTTCCTCCAGGTGAATGTCTGTGAGAAGTGTGGTGTGTTCTCCCTGTGTCTGTGTGGGTTTCCGCCGGGTGACTGTCTGTGAGGAGTTGGTGTGTTCTCCCTGTGTCTGCGTGGGTTTCCTCCGGGTGACTGTCTGTAAGGAGTGTGGTGTGTTCTCTCTGTGTCTGTGTGGGTTTCCTCCGGGTGACTGTCTGTGAGGAGTGTGGTGTGTTCTCTCTGTGTCTGTGTGGGTTTCCTCTGGGTGACTGTCTGTGAGGAGTGTGGTGTGTTCTCCCTGTGTCTGCGTGGGTTTCCTCCAGGTTCCTCACACCGTCCAAAAACACACGCTGGTAGGTGGACTGGCGACTCACATGTGTCCATAGGTGTGAGTGTGTCACACTGTGAAGGATTGGTGCCCCCTCCAGGGTGTATTCCCGCCTTGCGCCCAATGATTCCGTGTAGGTTCCGGACCCACCGCGACCCTGAGCTACATAAGCGCTTACAGAAAATAAATTCATTCTCTGCTGAAAGGTGTTTTTCAGTATGAAGAGTACTGAATAGAGAGCCAGTAAGTCTTCATGCATTGTTAATATTATCAGGTGAATTTCAGATTAAGGTATACTCACAGTCCTCAAACCTGGAGCAACTGCTAGGCTTGCTGGGCTGAGCAGACTCATTTCCTTCCTGAAGCTTGGAATAAATCTGCAGTGCCTTGGATTTGCGCTCCTCTCCCTTCTCCCCTAGCTCTTTCCTCTGGCGTCTCCTCCTTCTCTCTTTCAGTTGATTCCGGCCTCGTTGGCCTATCCAAGGCCGTTCTCGCCTTGCTGGACAAGCCATCTTCTGAGAGGTGGTCTCACTGACTAGGAACACTGTGTCGTCTTTGGGAACTAACAAAGATAAAACATAATAATACATTACATACGAACAACACAAAATATAAAAAGTAACAGGCGACTTCTGACAGCTTTGGAGGTTATTACAATGAAAATAGTTAACATTAACAAATCTGATCAAACCTGTGTTGACGGGTTAGAGATTAGGGCAATGGATCACAACAAATATTTAATGACTAACTAATAAAAAATGTGGTACCACTTTAAAATAAGTCTACAATTATAAATGTTTATAAACAGTTTTTAAAAAGCTGTTTATTATATGGTAATTAATTCTTTGTAACAGAGATAGGAAGTGCCTGCGTGGGTTTCCTCCGGGTGACTGTCTGTAAGGAGTGTGGTGTGTTCTCGTTGTGTCTGCGTGGGTTTCCTCCGGGTGACTGTCTGTCAGGAGTGTGGTGTGTTCTCCCTGTGTCTGCGTGGGTTTCCTCCGGGTGACTGTCTGTAAGGAGTGTGGTGTGTTCTCCCTGTGTCTGCGTGGGTTTCCTCCGGGTGACTGTCTGTAAGGAGTGTGGTGTATTCTCCCTGTGTCTGCGTGGGTTTCCTCCGGGTGACTGTCTGTGAGGAGTGTGGTGTGTTCTCCCTGTGTCTGCATGGGTTTCCTCCGGGTGACTGTCTGTGAGGAGTGTGGTGTGTTCTCCCTGTGTCTGCGTGGGTTTCCTCCGGGTGACTGTCCTATTTTTTGTCTAATACCGAAAGCATCAGAGAACTTACTGAACATTTGAAGATAAAGAATAAGCTCAGACCTGAGAATGTGAATTTATTTTTTCTATATGTTACACAGCAGTGATGTACGTATCTGAAAAGCTCTGAGGTTTAACTGTAAAGAAGGAGGTTCACTATTTGGCAAACAACAGGTCACCATTGAATACACTACATTTGTTTAAACTTCCTCTGACTTCTGTCTCCCTCTGAATCAGTCCAATTTTTTTCACTTGTATTTTACCTCTGGGCCAATTTGCCCTGTTCCTGCAACAACCCCATTAACATTTTCCCAAAAGATGTATTAGCCTGGTCACTTGTGAGTGGCACACAATTATTGTTCCCTTAACACCTCTCTAAAAAGATTTCCTGCTTTCAAGACACAGCAAAAAAAAGATGTGAACCTGTGGAGGGGGCTTTCACTATTGTGTCTATAGTCTTTTTTAAAATTAGAGCACTGACTTTTGCTTTTATGCTGCGGCACAAAGGAGGCAAGACTCTATTGAGCAAGGCTGTTTATTACAAGCGGTCTATTGTAAACTAGTTTGTGTTGTAAATTTCAGTAAGAAAACTCATCCATTTATAGCATTGCAAATACAATAACTTTGTTTATTAAAGGTCTGTGTACCTTTAGTTAATTGGTTTTCCATTTCTAATCCTGCAGAAAAATGGAGAACCACCCATTTCCCTATTTTAAATGATATAAATATCATTGATTTAAGGAAAACAAACAGATTTTAGGCAGAACTAGACGTTTTCAATGCTAATAGTGCCATATGTTGAGACAGAGGAACTTATTCTGCTAGTAGATCAAAGATGAACATCGACCCATTTCATGATTGAATTAGAAATATGGTAAATGACGGGGCGACATATGCTGAGATTTCTGTGCACATTGAGAACATGGGTGTCCAGAGAGGGTGTTCTAAAGCTAATATAAGTTTGCGGAACCGCAGCAGAAAGGTGATGTTTATGTGACACGTAGCTGTATCTGTTATCTTCCTGTTAGGTCTGAAGAACCCAAATATCAATTTATAGCGAACTAAAATCAAAATAGGGTGGCACGGTGGCACAGCAGATAGTGTCGCAGTCACACAGCTCCAGGGACCTGGAGGTTGTGGGTTCGATTCCCGCTCTGGGTGACTGTCTGTGAGGAGTATGGGGTGTTCTCCCTGTGTCTGTATGGGTTTCTCCCACAGTCCAAAAACACACGTTGGTAGGTGGATTGGCGACTCAAAAGTGTCCGTAGGTGTGAGTGTGTGAGTGAATGTGTGAGTGTGTGTTGGCCTGTGAAGGACTGGCGCCTCCTCCAGGGTGTGTTCCTGCCTTGCGCCCAATGATTCCAGGTAGACTCTGGACCCACCGCGACCCTGAACTGGATAAGGGTTACAGATAATGAATGGATGGATGGATAACATCAAAATATATCAGATTCTAATATTCCCTGTATGTGTGCTTGATGCGTTGGATCAAAAGAAAACAAAAAATAAAATCTACATTCTCTGGTACTGTTAATTACACACAGAATATGGGAATGGATCGTTCTCTGTGTTATTCCAGGATTAGAAATGGGAAACCAATTAAAGAAAAGGTACACGGACCATTAAAGCTAAACATCTGTGTTATTTTCCACTAGTTTTGTTGGACACCCTCATGTTGCATGTGTACGTTACTCATGCTCAAACATTGTTCAACAAAAGAAACCATATCTAAATTTGTTATTTGTGTTTTATGTACAGCTTTAAGCTGAAATATCCAATAATACTCTCATGCCCATTTTATGTCATTCTTCAAACTGATGGCCCATTTCCTCAAATCAAAAAGCTTCAAAATGTTGTCATTTATCTATTTTTACTTCATCAGCCAGTGCAATGGACAAAGGCATGTTTCATTAACTGCCCTCTCTTTCATGACCAAGCTTTCGTCAACCATCCAGCTACCGTCCCCCGCTCTCAGCCTTGACGTAGCTTCTCCTTCAGCTTGTGAGCCGTGCTGTTTAACCTAATACATCACACTCTCTCCTGCCGGCTAGTGGGAAAATACACGCCATGCTTTGTGCTTTCATGATATAGCAAATGAGACATGACATTAATGATTAAGCACATCCTCAACATCTATAAACCTCTCCAGTCCTCTGTGATCCAGAAACATTACAGAGGGCCTGACAGTCATGTATGTTGCTCAAGACAAAGGCTCTGACGGGTGTTTTGGGCTCTTGCTAACGTTAAGCACAGTCCTCTGGCCTCACCCCAAAAGTAAAACAGTTACTAAAGCATTTACTACGTTTATTATAATTTATTATTTAATAGAAACCTGTGCTCACGCTGAAAAAACATTTTCTCTTCCCTGGTAAGATTGGAAAAAACATTGCTAGTTCAAAGGGAAATGGCTGATATATGGTTGTTGCAACAGCTAAAATATGAATTATTAACGTTTAATAATGAATATAGCAATACATTAAAAAGTTCAACACAGAATCATTGGGTCTTGCCCAAATAATTAGAATGAAATATATAATATTTGGAATTTTATTAAGGAACAAAATGCATGCATAAGCAAATAATGCTGTCTTCCAAATGACCAATGGGAACGTTAGCTCTATATTACTTCCCTTTGTAGTTAAATGTTTACACCAGGATTAAGAGCAAATCTCTTTCAGGTTTTTACCACTGAATCAGTGAAGATTAAATTCTGTGTTTGCAAATGTACAGACAAAGTAAGAACACCTGAGGAAAGCCTGTAGACAATGTACATTATTAAAATAGAAATGTATTAATTTTGTCAGGTAGACAGCTCAAATCCAACTAAAAATATTGTATTTATAAGTTTTGTGCACTTTTAAAAATGGCAAAAATCGAGTTTTGGAGTCTGTAACATTGTTATTATTGTAATTATTAAGATATTCATAAAGATATGATACTAATTAGCATGACTGAAATAGGAGCTTTAGATGAAGGCAGCTGTTTTCCAACCGTTGACCAAAGTTTTGCCAGCAGTTGTAGATAAATCTGTGACTCTTTTGAGAGAATAAATATTTCAGGCTTGGCCTCATTCAAACACTATATCCAGGCTTGTGTGTGAAATCTGGTTTCACAAGTCCAGCTGATTTCCCTCAGCCGGTCCTATCTCGCCCAGTAAAGGCTCCTGTTCTAACATAGCTTAATCCTCCAGTGCACAACACTGATTAGTGAATGGTCAAAGCTGGAAACAAGGCATGTGCCTGCTTAGAAACCATCTTAAACACACACACACCAGGTTACCATACCAACCGGACTGTCTGAAAGAAACAGATAGATGGATTTGGCTGAGAGTGGCAGAGTCAAATCCTTCATCTAACCCTCCTCTGAGATTGCAAGGCCACCAAGGACAGCCCTCCACCGCCACCCCCCTCCCACACCACCCCCCACACCCCACTGCCTGCACTCTTGTGTGGAATATCCAACAACCGGTCTACCAGAGTGGAGCAAGAAGGTCAGCCGTGTATCTCTTTTCTTTGTGTGTTTGAGAAAGGGATGAGCGCCAATCACACATTCAGGCCGGACAGTCCTGGTCCTGCCACCCAAATCCTCCTCCTCTCTTTTCAGCAGAAAGCAAAGAATAGAGGGAGTGGTGAAGGCAAAAGGAGAAAATCCCTCCTCAATTATTATTCATTGGTCCGATTGTCCTTCCTGGACGGCCGTTTCCCAACGCATCATCCTTTTCTGTCGGTGCTGACAAGTGCCAATCAAAGCGCCGGTATCCGGATTTTAGTGCTATCCAAACGATGAAGGATTCCGGGAGGAACAATAGGCCCTGAGCCCTTTAGCAACACTGTGTCTTTCTGAGACAATGACGGCACGGCCGCTGTGTCAGTGTGTGGTCCTGGATTGGGGTGAGGAGGGGATTGGGGCAAGACGACGGTGTATCGAACACGGCTAATCTCTGCTTCTCCATCTCTCTCATTCACGCCCCTAATCTGCTCTCACAGAGGCCCGGTGTCTTCCAGAACAATCTGGCCGGGTCAGTTCAGCTTAGCGTCCCTTTGTTGGTGCAAACCTACGGGTGACATCCACAGGCCTCAGTGACATATTTAGCTTCAGCTGAATGCTAAAGACAACAGGAAAAAGACTCTGCAGAATGGCAACAGTGGCGGACCCGTTGCGAGCAGGGATTAGAACACCTATGAATTTGGAATGAGGCTAAGGACAAAAGGCCGGACGTAAACAGAGATCCAGAAATGCTTGCAAACTGGAGTAGACATGACCTTTCTGACCACATGTGCAACATACACGGGATGTTTTTCCAAATAGTTTTCGGCTTTATAATTATAATATACGCACTGAATTTTATACCTTTGCACTTACAAAATGATTGTGATTTTATTAACCAAAAATAGGCATTGTTTATATTTACATGATGACCTCCTTTGAACCCTTTAGGAATAAATATGTTGTCACTGTGCCCTAAAGACAGGTGCCATTCAAAAATATATAATAATTCATCATAATATTTAATGTCCTTCACGTAATGTCATTCACAAAATGGTTCTAGGTATTACACTGTAAAAAATTGCTGTAAATTTACGTCAAGTCTGCTACAGTGTTTTATTGTAATATGCTGTAAATTTGAAATACAGTAGTGTTCCTGTAAAAATATAGTAAACGGCTGGGAACTCTGCTGCCAGTATTTTACTGTAAAATTTACAATAAATGTTTTACAGTGTAGGTACATTTCTGAAATTCTGAATACATGCTATTTTTTATTAGAGAGGCCATAAGCTGTTCCAAAACATCATCATTTGAGATTTAAAGTCTAACTTGGTTTTTATATTTATAAATTAACCCTTTTGCTGGCTCATGACCTTGTGTGTTAAGTGTAATTCTGGGTTACTCAATGGTTGGATAGATGAGGTCCTTCTCATGTTCTGACGTGAATATCCTGTTTATCAGTCAGCCGTCTTATTCATTTTTAAGTCTAGAAATATTAGTGACTTTTTTCTGGGCCTGATTATTGAGGACTGAATTAATGACACCTTATACATTTGAAGCGATCATGTCCCACACTAATAGAGCTGTTGTAACAGAGCACACAGATTGTGCAGTTTTGTGTGTGTGCTCCTTCCCACCAACAACATTCCCACCAGTGATAATCCACACACACCCTCCAGCTCCTCTCAGTAGGGGCCAGTAATCTCATGTCCAGCTTTTTGGACGCACTGGGGCCTCTTCAATGCCCAGTGGTTCCTGCTATGACCTCAAGCTGACCCCACACTGACCCTGTGAGTGACCACGTCTCTGGCCTCCGGGAGGGTCATTGTGCCAAAGCGTACACAATGTCACCAGGGTTACACGGGTGACATCTTTTTTTAAGGCAAAATGCCTCTGTTTGGGCTTCTTGTGATAAACACCTCCCTGATTTTAGCTTTCTTTTTGTTCTGGATTGTTTCTTCAGACAAAGAGTATCTGCCACATTTTTAACTGTTGTAGATACAGCTTGACTCATAAAAACAAGGTGTAGAAAAGGCTATTCTCCATTGAAACCTAATTGGAGGCGAGTGTTTCAGTGTACGGTACACAGACAAGTGGCACTAACCTACTGGCTCAGCGCTCGGTTGGAGAGGACTATCAGAGATGAGATCATTTCCTTCTGATTGCTCCCAGTCTAGAAGACAAAATATAGAAGACAAGTATCTTAAATAAGTGCATTTTTACTGGCAGCAGCAACATAAAAGACATACTACAGAACTGCTAAGAAAAGGCTGAATGTTCAAATGTCCCCGTGTCCTTGTGGCACGTGGTTAGCTAAGTGTAGCCAATACATTACAGATGCGCCAACCTGGGCATCTAATGGAGGTAGATGGTTGTCTAAGCTTGCATGGGACATTAAGCCCACAGAATGACTGATGCTTGCGATCCACTCTGCACTTCCCTTCATGGCCAGGTGAAACAAATGTCAAGCAGAGAAAGCTACGTCAGACACTTACACAGAGCACGAAATAAGAATGTACCAAAGAGAAGAGTTGGAGCTATAATCGTGGAACAAGAAAAGACAAACGATCCTGATAACCCCATTAACAGTTTGGCATGTCTCCAGTTTCAGATACACTTGGAGCTGCCTTATGTACACAATATGGCCACACAGGCAAAGATGGAGCTGGCAGTGGGCAGAAGCCTCTCGACAGGGATTATGAGGCTTAAGTGTACCGGAGGCAGACAGACATCAAACGCTGCCCTCACAGTAAGAAGACTTTAGCCAGAGGTGTGGAACTGGACAATCGAGCTATACACCAAATTTTAAAACTGTGCACTGATGAAATTAAATGAGAATCTCTGGAGCAGGTGAGGTCACTGTGCCTAATTCCAAGTGTGGGCTAGATGGGCATAACCCTGCACACCATTAGGCTGTTGAGAATGGAACTGTGTTCTCTGGGGTGATGCTTATTGGATGAGTTGGAGTGTCGTTTGCGATCCACAGTGCATCATCCAACAGTGATCTCACTAATGTGTCAGAGGTCTGAATGCAAACAAATCCTCACAGAAATCCAGAGAAAAAAAGCTGTTTCTGAAGCAAAGAAGTGACAAACCCACACCCTTCATTTCAGACCTTGGAACTGAACACTTGGTGAACTAATTCACCAAAAACTGAAAGAAACTTAGCAATTAAGACAGGCTTAAACAGAACCCGGCAGGGTGCCGTTCGCTAAGATCTTCTTTGTGTTGGTGCAGAGCAGGTAGCAGAACTTTCACTTATTATGAGGCCCCATTTGTACATGGGCCAGACGTAGATATGTAATGAGGCTTTTTCCAGAATTCTGTGGTTCTTAACACGAGCTACAGATGTTTTAAAAAGGTATGTGGACTCACGAGATTAGCCTTTTCCTGTGTGGTCTACTTGTGTTTGGGATTTGTAGTACAAACATCCCCTTGTTGGTCAGATACTGAATACTACAAAGACATACACTGAAGATACAAGATCCTGACTAATACAAAAAGGTCTGTACCCCTAAGAGGTATGAGCAGATCATTTAGAAACAACTTCTTAACCTGCATTGGTATGGTGTTGATTAAATGATGTTGGAATATCCTTTAAACAGCAGCTCATCTTGCAGCTGATTTTTAAAAATCGATTTTAAAGAAGCAATAGTTCATCAAAGTTAACACAATACTCTTTTACACCAAATACAGTCAATTGAATGAGATGTTTTGGTGTCTAGAATTTGCTTCGTATGTTTTACCTCGGAGCTACCATGCACCTAACAAGAAATGGAAGACTCTGCATAATTAATATATAGACACAATGCCAGCTGCTGCTACAGATTTTTGTTTGTAATGTCATATGTCTGTTATTATAGATAACTGTGTGCCATACAGGGTTAAAAACCACATAAGCCAGTCCGGTTACGTAACATAAGTAGGACTTTACTTAAAAACTCATCATGATTAGAGGCAAATGGGTCATAACTGAGGGATGCCCATAAAACTGTGCTCAATGATTGGTTATAGCTTTTCTACATTGGCTATAATGATAGTACATCAGCCTCCACACACAACAAACGCCTTTGCTGATTGACTACTACATTTGAGCAAAAGGAAAATCTGTTTAAATCTGCGAATTTGGGCTTTAATAAGTTAATCTGCGCACCTTTGTTCTCATAGGTGTCTTTCTCCTTCCAAACACAGCTGTCAGTGTCACCACTTGAGTTGAGAGACCAGGAAGATCTGGAAATGTCTTCAGAATAAGTGCGCTTTTGACACAAAACAAATACATTTAAAAAAACATATGTACGTACTCACTTATAAGGTATATACAAATAAACTCCAGGACTTAACACCAGTATAACACCAGAGGACAAGGCCAATGTTAGGTTTAAACTAAGGTTTAACATACAGGGGTTGGACAATGAAAGTGAAACACCTGGTTTTAGACCACAATAATTTATCAGTGTGGTGTAGGGCCTCCTTTTGCGGCCGATACAGCGTCAGTTCGTCTTGGGAATGACATATACAAGTCCTGCACAGT
The DNA here is from genome assembly GCF_029633855.1 of Hoplias malabaricus. Lineage (NCBI taxonomy): Eukaryota > Metazoa > Chordata > Actinopteri > Characiformes > Erythrinidae > Hoplias > Hoplias malabaricus. The sequence goes on from NC_089803.1 coordinate 67,909,106, forward strand.
GGTCAGAGGGATGTTAAGCCGTTCTTCTTGCAGGATAGTGGCCAGGTCTCTACGTGATGCTGGTGGAGGAAAACGTTTCCTGACTCGCTCCTCCAAAACACCCCAAAGTGGCTCAATAATATTTAGATCTGGTGACTGTGCAGGCCATGGGAGATGTTCACCTTCACTTTCATGTTCATCAAACCAGTCTTTCACCAGTCTTGCTGTGTGTATTGGTGCGTTGTCGTCCTGATACACGGCACCGCCTTCAGGACACAATGTTTGAACCATTGGATGCACATGGTCTTACTGGTGCAATGTGCAGTTAATGAAGATTGTCCACCAGGCTGCTCCAATTTAGCCATGAAACCTCCCACACTACAATGACAGGTGTTTCAGTTTCATTGTCTAACCCCTGTAGATCACAAAACCTAACACTAATAATAATAATAAAAATCTTATTATTTCTCCAATTCATGAATTATGCTTAGACCCAGAATTCCTAATATGGGCAAGATACATATTAGACAACACGATGTAGCACAGCTTCAGTGGTCTCCAAAAATATAAAAATATACTGCACTTTGCCGAAGTCAGAGACCACACTTTTATCTGAACACATGTGCATGATCTGTTCCATAGTTCAGTACAATGTGAACCCTGCAGGATGCAGCAAGTGAATACTGCCTCTTGTTCCCTCGATAATCGCCCCCCCCAGGAAACTCTTTTGTGACTGAACACTCATGACAGAGGATTATAACACGTTCATTTTTCCTGCCAAATTCATTCCCACTTTCTTCATAAAAGAGGAAGATCAATAACCCTAATATCCTTGTGCACCTGCAGTAACTGTGCGGGTCCTACCACTTGCTGCTACCGTTTACCCCCAGAGTCTTGCCCTTTGACCCTTCCTTAATCCACACAACAGCACAACCTTAAAAGCAAAGAATTAGCTGCCTCTGTGTAAGGCAGAGAGTGGAAGTGACTGGAATTTCTGAAGGGCTAAAAGTCTGACTTCTCCCCTCTTGGAGACTCTCTAAAGCAAGCCTCACCCTCTTGCACCCCCCCCCAACTCACACCAACCACCCACCCAATGACTGATTAACCACACACACCTGCTGCAGGGCAGCACTCAGAAATCCCCATTCACTCCCAATCAGTTAGGATTGCATGGATGACAGCCATAAAGTTGTGTTTACTAATAGATTCCTCTCCTCTTTGTGTGTATGTGTATGTGGAGTTCTGTGCTGATGTTGGAAGACAGAGCGTTACCACTGGACTTCCAGTCTGACTGTCCACGTCGCCCAGTGGAACATGCCTCAGCGCCGCTCTGCTCTCAGTCCAGCTCAGTGGGGTGTAGATCTCTGCACACAGAGGACAGACACTTCAAGACAGTGGTTCACAACCCTGGTTCTGGAGTAAACTCGATGATGAACTGGTGTTCATTGCTTTTCTAACCCTGTATAAGTGCAGTGCTATAAATACTTATGAAAATCAGCACTTAATTCTCATCTCAATTTTTAAATGAAACGCATTATTATTGCAAAACACGGCAAATGGAGTAACTATTTTTAACTAGTTTTTAGTGGATATAGCTTTTTAGAGCGAGGGAAACTGCAATAAGTCAATTTCAAAACATTCAAACAATCAATTAAAACATTATAATGTAGTGTATGCCGTGTGGGTGTAAGACAAAAAAAAAAAAAGAGTGGCACGCGCCACACGAGTAACGCCATGTATTCACCGTGGCTGGAGTTCCATAATCCTTCTGTAAATACTGATAGAACAGCAGCTACACAAACCTGCAGCAGCACCTGTCGACTCGAAGCGTGCCAGGTGCACATATACATTGACACACACCAACGCAAACACACCTTAAGAGAAGTGGGCCTCAGGGCGCACTCCATGTTCCGCTGTGCGCGCATGTGTTTTTGTGTTTGTGCCAGACTTTAGAAACACATTAACACCATGACAAAACACCTCCAATCAAGATGGGAACAAGCTCCAAATCGGCCTCAGACCATGCCTTCTTTGTAGTTTTTTTATCTGAAGATTGCCGAGGATCACGACAAGCTGAACAATGCACAATGGGCACATGTCACAATCACGACTTGATTGGGGGTCGTGGCTCGGGCAGACGTGTGGCTGAACTGAGGTTTTAGTTAATAATAAACTCTGGGCCGCGTTTCATCTCGATTAATATGACTTTTCATAACTCTATAAAGGTTGTCTTTTCACGGAGGTGCAAATTTATGGCTTGCGTAAAGGGCCTGTTGCCGCGCGCCCCGGAGCAGATGAGAAGCACGCCGGCCGAGTTCAAAGCCTGCGACAGAGGGTCAGACGCACTCCCTCACACCCAGACGCACGCCGTAAAGACATTACTTTCAAGGACATCCCAACGACCGA
>NC_089803.1:67916490-67918990 GCF_029633855.1 Hoplias malabaricus
ATAATATTTAAGCCTGAGAGTCTCTTTCTAATTAAAATCAGAAGGGGTTCCACTGCAAGTGCGTAGAGCTGCCCAGACAAAGGACAGCCCTGCCGTATCCCCCTACTGACAGGCACAGGAATACTCAAACCCCCTCCCGCCTTAATCAGACACGAGGCCCCTGAGTAGAGCAGTTTTACCCAAGACATAAAAACATCACCAAAACCAAAAGCATGTAAAACTGTAAAAAGATAATCGTGATCTACACGATCAAATGCTTTTTCCTGGTCCAGGGATAAAAAACCAAACTCCAAATGAAACATTTTCGCATAGTCATACAAGTCTCTGATTAAAAACAGATTGTCATAGATGCAGCGTCGAGGCACACAGTAAGACTGGTCCTCATGAACAATCGTACTTAAAACACCTTTGAGTCTGTTTGCAATACAGCGGGAGAGTATCTTGTAGTCTGAACAAAGCAGTGAAACGGGTCTCCAGTTTTTTAAAAGGCAGAGGTCTCCCTTTTTTGGGATGAGGGATAAAACGGCACGCTGACAGCTACTTGGGAGCACCTCAGCATCAAGGCCGGCCAGCAGAACCTCGTACAAATCCCTCTCGAGGATCCCCCAGAAAGCCTTGTAGAAGTCCACCGGCAGACCGTCGATTCCAGGCGCTCTCCCCGACGACAGCTGAGTGACAGCTGCGGTGAGCTCCTCAAACGTCAAAGTTGCATCCAGGTCCTGCTTGTGGTGCTCATCAAGTTGAGGGAGATCCTCGAGCAGGGTCGCGGAGCACTGCTGATCCCGAGCACCTGCATTGTACAGTTCGGTATAAAAATCCACAGCCAGTCTCTTCACCTCCACTGGGTCTGCCGTGATGGTTCCGTCTGCTTTACGGACAGACACCAAAGACTTGTGTGGATGAGAAGACTTCTCCAGATTAAAAAAGAAGGCAGTAGGAGCGTCCATGTCCCGCACCGACATGAACCTGGACCGTACCAGAGCTCCCTTTGCCTTCTCCTTTAAAATGTCACTCAGTTCCTGTAACTTAGCTGAGAGATCCGTCCGTAGATCCAGTGAATTCTGTAAAATCAGGCTGTTATGTATTGTAGAGATGTCCTGTTCCAGTTTACTCACTGCCGCCCTCAGTTTGGAGGTGGAATAGGCGGTGAAGTCCTGACAAAAGTTTTTAATTTGGGCCTTCCCCACTTCCCACCATTGCAGAAGGTTCACATAGTCACCTTTTTTACTGACCCACTCTCCCCAAAACAGTTTAAAAAGATCACAAAAAGATTTGTCTGCTAAAAGTGTCTTATTAAAATACCACATTGGGCTGCCATAGGTCTGAGGAGCAACAGAAAAGACCACAGTACATAAATGATGATCAGAGAAAGAGGTGGGCTGAATGGTGGACTGACTGATCATATTCCGAGCACCATCAGAAACATAAAAACGGTCCAAACGGGCCGCATACACACCCCCCTCAAAAACCCTGACCCAGGAGTACTGTCTGACAGAAGGGTGTTTTTCCCTCCAAACATCAACTAAATTAAAACCAGATAAAACTGTGGCCAAAGTCTGAGCGGACTGAGGATGAGGCTCTTCACCGTTTCTGTCATTAACAAAGTCCAGAGTGCAGTTCCAATCCCCTCCCAACACAACAGTGCCGTGTGAAGGTAGGGACTGCAGTAACTGCTCCAGCCTCACAAACAGCTCACCTCTTTCTGCACCTCTGTTTGGGGCATACACATTAATAAAAATAAAAACATGATCACTGAGTCTGGCTTTAACCATGAGAAGTCGTCCAGCTACTACTTCCTCTACAGACAGTACGCTCACTCTAGTGAACTGAGAAATAAGAATCGCAACCCCTGCGCTAACATTCGAACCATGGCTCAGAAAACATTCCCCTTTCCACCACAGGCCCCACTCAGAGGCTGAGTGGGGAAACTATAGGAAACTATGAGTTTCTTGTAAGAAACAAACATTTAATTTCTTAAGAGAAAAAAAATCATAAAAGAGGGCTTGTTTATCTTTGTCTCTAAAACCATTAACGTTTAGAGAGCCCACCCTTAGAAAACCCATAATGATAGAAAAGAGAGAAAGACAGTAATAGAGCAGGAAAACAGCAGAAAGATTAAGAGAGACCCTCTTCCTACGTGTTCCTTGTTCAGACATTTTTACGACCGGTACGAGACGCACCAGACTTGGCACCTTTAACTTTCCTGATCGCAGTGACGAGTTTTTTTAAACGGAAACGCTTTTGTTTTGAGAGAATGTCGTAACTAGAAGTCTTTTGTGCCATTAAAACCGAACACACAAACTTGTCCAGGTCAGGGAAAAAATCCTTGACCTCAACAGGTCTGCCCTTAGTAACATCTAAAAACGAGTTTATCTGCTCCACAGAGTACAACGTATCACTTCCAGACTGACTCCCTCCAAAATCAGACACTTCAGACATTCTGTCCTCCTCCATAGCTTCCTCCATAGCCTCCTCCGTAGCCTCCTCCATAGCCTCCTCC